>NC_079166.1:97872362-98069862 GCF_947568905.1 Ostrea edulis | reverse complement strand
CCGGGAGTGGAAGAAATTATTGCTTCTTGTATCGTTTAATACATTTTTCTAAACAAGATACCACGATTTACCTTAAATTTGAAAATTTTAAGGGGGGGGGGGGGGCTCCCTTTAAATCCGCCACTGCCCATTTTCCACTAAATATGCTTAACAATCGCCCTTTTCCGTAACCTTATACGTCCTCGTTCATTTCCTTACCAAAATTGGACCAGATTTATTTTTCAAGAGGAAAATCTCAATAAGTCTGGTCCAATATATATATATATATATATATATATATATATATATATATATATATATATATATATATAATCCAAAATATAAGTAAATATCCACACAGGTAATAGTATAATAAAGAAAAATTAGAACGCCGAAAATAACTCAACCGGTTTCATTTTCAATTTTCAAGAGTTATGAAAATTGAAAATGAAACCGGTTGAGTTATTTTCGGCGTTCCAATTTTTCTTTATTATATATATATATATATATATATATATATATATATATATATATATATATGCTTCAGAGAAAGTTTAATGTACCATATGAAGCACGTAGCCTCCGTTTTCAAAGCGCGAGGGCAACCGGAGATGTTGACGTGACTATGACCTAAAATTTTTGACAAGCAAATACACAAAGCTTATATAATTCATCTTGTTATGTCTGATCCTCAAATTCCTTAAGGGGGTGGGGGTAGAACTAATCAAAGATTTAAAAAGTTTCCAAACTTTTATTTCTGAAATCGTGAGGGGAAATATAGCGATCGTCGTTGAATTCAAAGTCCCAAGCAATACTACTATAAGATACATGTAGTTTGTGTGTGTGTGTGGAAGGGGTACCTAACTACATATGCATGCACTTTCCCTTGCGTTTGTCAATTTGCTAATTTTGCCTGTAAAACTAATGGAAAATCAACATTGCCAAAAAATGGGGGGGGGGGTCAAACATTCCTCCTGGCACTCTTATTATGCGAGTTGTGAAAGGAAAATATTTGTTTTTAAAGAGGTCCCTACTATCACCGCAAATATATATTCTTGTTGCACATGACACAATGTACTGACCACCAGGTTTCTGTTCGTCGTTTCCCATCCACAGCATTTGACCCTCAAGGTAAAAAAATAATCGAAAACTAATTGCTCATCTAATGGGCACCACCAATCATCTCCCAAAAGATGATTTGGCAATGCATTAAATGAAAACCAGGACACTACCTATCATAATTCAAAAAGATGAATTAGTAACTGTTTGCAATGAAAGAGGATCTCGAGGAAGAAAAAAGTGTGGCAGAGGGACGGACTGACCATGTCATTAACATTAATATACCCGAACTTTCTTTTAAAAATGTGGATATAAAAAAATCAAAGAAAAAGAAAAGACTGAAGTTTAAGTGGAGGAACTGTTAAACCGACAGTAGGATCTATTCTGGCTTATTTATGCCATTTTACATTTCGTCTTATCGTTATTTCGAGATGAAAAGACGACAAAACAACGAAAAAACGACCAAAAAAAAGGTCAAAAAGATGACAAAATACACGCGAAAAGACGATCAAACAAACAAACCATCGCAAATTAGCGAACAATTCAGTCGTATTTTCCTTTGACGTTATGTCGTTATTTCGAGACAAAGGGACAAACGAAATGACAACAAAAACGAAGATAAAACACTAGGGTGAATGTAATAGACATCCCAAGATGGATGATGCTGACACAGCTGAAAATTATTATTGTTGATTTCGTAATAATATAAAAGGATTGTTTTTTCGTGTTTCGTGTTTTAATTGCTGTACTACTAGACATAGAAATAAATTACAGAGACACTGTGTCATCGTTTTTCCCTAAATGAAGAAATCAACTGCACAAAAGAAATACAACCAAAAAACTGGGTAATGTAGGTAACTGTAAAAACTAAATCATAGTTGATGTTGGTAACTTGAAAAATTGATGTACGTTACTGATGCTGCCATTAGAAAAGATTGAAATTCGTGTCTTCACAAATAGTTGAAACTGGTCAATATAACTGAGGAGTTTGCCAATCGACGATTCTCGCGAAAATATGTTTTGGAGGTATAATGAGTTGCATATTTACCCCCCCCCCCCTCTATAATTATGCTTTTTATCGACCAAAAATGTTCAAATTTGAATTATTTTTTAATTAATTTTGTTTTTGATTTGCTTGTCAATAATTTTACGCATTTATTAAGTCATCTTCATCGGTTGCTCTCCTTCCTTACATTGAAAAACGATGCCACGTGCTGTTATATGGGACTTCACCAAATTATATGAAAGAGATGTTGTTAATTTTATATGTTGAAAAATTCAAATTCAGGTAAGTATTATTGACAATTGTAGACGAAAATTGTGAAGAATGTTCACATTAAAAAGTCACAAGAAAAAGAGATGGAGAAAAAGGAACAATATTTAAATTTTGTTTCGTATAATCATAGAATTCGTGTATACATGTATCAATTCATTTATTCATATATCAAATAATGTATGCGTTCCATAGAATTAAGACTTTTTATTTTTTCTGGGTGTTTATGTGCTGCTTACAAAATGTTGATATCTCAATGTCAATGGGAATTTGAGAAATGTAAACAAATTAAGAGTTGAACATAACGAACAGTGATCAATCTCATAACTCCTATAAGCAATACAAAATAGAGCGGTGGGCAAACACAGACCCCTGGATCTACCAGAGGTGGAATCAGGTGTCTAGGAGGAGTAAACATCGCCTGTCCACGGCCAAACCCGCTGTGAGTCATATATCTTGATCAGACAAACGGATATATCCGTAGTCAAAATCAGTGTGCCAAGAACGGCCTAACAATCTGTATGAAACAAGTCAGACAGCATTTGACCCAATGATATGTTGTATTGACGAACTAGAGCGTGATCGTTATAACGACTATAGATTTTGTGAAATGCTGGCTTTAATACCACCTTCACACTCACGGATTTTTCTTACGAGTCCTTACGGATCTCCGACTCGTAGTCAATCGCAAATATTCGTAAATCACTCGTTGGTATCCGTTAATAACTCGTCACAACTCGCACACACTCGTAAGGATTCGTGAAAGTAGGGGCAAATTTTTTGACATGTCAAAAAAATAATTCACGATTGTCCACGGTTTTATTTTCCGTAAATAACCCGTAAATAACTTGTAACAATCCGTAAGTATCGTAAACTGGTCGCAAGAACACATAAACTGCTCGTAAGAATCCGTAAAACACTCGTAAAAAGTTTTTTACGAATCTTTGCGGTTAGTTTACGATATGTTACGGATAGTTTACGAGTTGTTTACGGAGTATTACGAATGCCTAAGTGATATTTACGATTTCATTCACGTCGGGTTACAATCGCTTTACGGATTGTTCAGAGTCATTACGAGCACTTTACGTATAGACACGATTACTTTACAAGTCATACTTAAACTTTACGATTAAGGAAATGTATAAAAGACACAAAATCTAACAGTTTCTTTCAATTGTTATCAAGGCATCAAAGAATTTACACATCTTGCATACAATATACATACATACATGCTGTTACAAGCAATGCCAGTTATCGAATGATGATACAAAGCAGATTGCGAACACTTTTGAGTCAAAAACGTAAACAATCGTAACTAACTTCTAACTATTCGTCACATCACGTTATCAACACGTTAACAGGTCGTGATTACACGTAAAAGCTAAGCGAAATCGTAAATTACCGTAATATACTCGTATCTATCCCTAAAAAGCTCGTAAAATGTCGTAAATAGCTCGTATTTATCCGTATTCACTCGGAGTAAATCGTAAAAGTGTGCCGTAAATGCATCGCAAGAACTCATAATAAACCGTAAATGTCCCATAAATACTCTTAAAACATTCTTAATCAGCTTTTTACAGTGTCTAAATCGTAACAATCCGTGTACTTTTACGGATTTGTGGAATACGTAAGGATTCATAAGAAAAATCCGCGAGTGTTAAGGTACCATAAACGAGGTAAATGTAATAGACTATACATGTGTATTATCATTTTAATATCGTATTGGTGATTGGGGAAATACTGTTTACAAATCTGGGGGCTTACATCTTCGATGGCCTCGAGAATTTGAGCTTTTTATTGTTAGAGCCGTGTCTAGACGAAAGCAATGACTCAGAGAGAGAGAGAGAGAGAGAGAGAGAGAGAGAGAGAGAGAGAGATTATAATTACATGTACACGAATTTTATCCGTCCCGTATTCAAAATTACGAAATCGTTGTAAAACTACATTACGAACATCGAATACACATGGACATTAAAACTAAACAGTCTGTTAAGAATACTTAAAATTTGATTAAGTTAGATTCATGCATCTATGCACATCGCTGTTCATCCTATGTGGTCGAATTATGTGCACTTTGGTGTAGTAGAATATATGGACATTGAAGTTTTTATACATTAAAATTCCTTGATTTACTTAATATCGAATCATTTTTTATTTTATTTTACTTTAACCATTTGCTTATTTAACTTTAACTATTCTTTTTCCTCGAATTTTTTTTCTTACATGGAAAAATCAAATTTGACAAATGAGATAAATTATGTAACGTGCTTTTTCTATTTCTAAAAAGTTTTAATAAAAACCACAGTAACTTCCTAAATAACCCCGAGCTCTAGTCTAAATATTGAAAGAGTTAACGATTTCAATGCAAATAAAGTGAGAAAAAATTGTTAGTATATAACTTCCTTTGTCTAGAATTAAAGATTTTTAAAACAAGATATGTATTTTGATATGCATTTACTGTTACTTACATATGCGTCTAAAAAATATCAAGTTATACTCCAAACTATTTGCTGATATTTTGGCTCCAAACTTGTTTTTAATTAATGTAGGAAATATAACAATAGTTTTCATTCATTTTTTTTTTTTTTTAAAATACATAAAAACTCGAACAAATGAATACATGCAGTAATTATACTTTAAAGTTTACAAAATACGGAAAGTAAAATCTGCAAATGTTTCGCCTCGCCATTTTTCAGCCATAGTGAATTTTTCGTTGCATTAACCAACACCTGCCCAACATACACGGTGCAGGTGATGTACACCAAAACGCCTTTGCGCTTGACTAAGTAGAGGTGTACAATTTGTGGTCAATGTAGATAGATAGAATGCGCATTTAGTGGTATTCTCTATTCTCTTTAGAAAAGTGAACAGGCATGGATGTCGACTATGCCTGTCCACCTCTCTAAAGAGAATATAGTATTCTCATCCATGCTTGTACACCTTCATTAACCAAGGGTGGCGCTCCACGGTGTTGAGCGCCACGCTTGGCTTGCGAAGATGATCTATTTACGGAGTACAGCAGGGCTGGGTTTCACAAAACTATCTTATAAGAATGTCTTAAGATCTGACTTATTACAATCATAAGATACGACAGTACCGTTTCACAAAACTATCTTAACTTCAAGAAATCTTCAGATAGATCTTAGGACGTTGTTATAATCGGGGGATCTGGAACACGAATTTCAAATCACCTAACAATCAGTAAATTATCAGAAACAATACAGGAATATTGCCTAAATTGTTTCGCTCCATCATGGTCAGTAGTTAAAGTGAAACCCTAAAAGAGGCAGATCTTAAAAAAAATAATAATATCGGAGGGAGGGGTCCAGTCATTGTTGCAGTATATTTTGTGGGTTATTACTACACTAGTTAAGATGATAGTTCATCTTATCGATAATAATGAGTTGGGTTCTTTAATTACTGGGTTCTGATTACGAGGATGATTGATCCCACAGAAAAAATTAAGATCTATGTTATCTTTTTAGTATCCTGTCTACGAAAGCCTATTAGTATCATGTAAAAAAAAACCCAAAATCTCGTAATTACGAGATAATTATCTCGTAATTACGAGAAAAGATCTCGTAATTACGAGAAAAGATCTCATAATTACGAGATAATTATCTCGTAATTACGAGAGCAGATCTCGTTATTACGAGATTATTATCTCGAAATTACGAGAAATTTTTCTCGTAATTACGAGAAAATATTGATATAAAGCCGAGCTGCACAACTTATAGATAATCTTGGAAACGTTTGTTACATGTACCATTTCCCCCTTTGTTGAGTGGTCAGCAAATCGAAATCATCTTATTCAAAGAGTGTGTGACGGTACATATTGTCGTCCGGTGTTGCATGATTTAGGAATGGTAAATACCTATAATTTTCGTTACGGGTTATTATTTACGTTCCGGTCCGCGTAAGTTTAGTTCCGGTCAAAATCACACTTTTGAAAACATGAAATGCATAATATATTATGTTTACGCACATTTCTTGTGGGTTTTATTTCTTTCATCGGGTTATACATAATCAAAGACTAATATCATTAGAACCGGAATATTTATACGTCTATTTTTGTGTTTTCAAAATTTGTCAGATTAATAGGTGTTTATTCTTGTTTTATTACTGAGGTTTGATCTCTCCAATTCAAAGGATTGTAAACTGGAGGTGTGAAACCTGCATATACATGTATGTAGATAGAGTTGTTACATGACTCCTTCTACAATATGTACCGACACAAACCCTCACCATTATTAGATGTACATGTAGCATCAGGTACTGATCTACATGTAGGAATGAGACTTATTGAACTAAGTTTGGATTTTTATTTATCTATTTTTTTTTCTTCAAATCTAGACTATATACTCAAATGTATGCAATATTTTTCTTTTTTTAACGATCAATGTCATCATATATCTTTAATGATCAAATCATTTCGTACTGGTTACTTAAGATATTGAGTACGAGAGAGGGAGAGAGAGAGAAAAAAAAAAGGAGATATGGCACTAGTCCTGTACATGCACGTTACTAAGAAAGATGCATACACTTAAAACACAAGATAGTGGTTTGCTAAAATAATGATATTTTCATATTAAAGATATTTTAAATTGAAATTTATCAATATATAAAATGAAACAAGTCAAACATGTAATCATTTAATGAGATTAACAAAAAAGCGATCAAGGCCTCCATTGAAAATGGTATTGGAATCGTACAAGAATTCCAAATATTCATTCTCATTAAACAATTCAGCAGCTAACCACGGCTAAATATTCTCTACAGAGATACCTATAGTTGTCTTAGACGCCCCCCCCCCTCCCATCTATCGCGGCCCGCTACAATATATTCCAATGGCCTATTGTCTCCGACAACAGTATGTACCGTGTTGCAAAAAAACTATGCCTCGTCTCGGTGCATATTGTCGTTGGCGACAATATGTAGTATATGTACCAACGGACAATATGTACCGAGAGGGTACGTGCATATCGTCGCCGAGGATGATGTTGCAAACGACAAGATGTACCATCAAAGTGTGTACTTAACGGTGGAATTACAAGGATCTTGAACTTTCATACACAGTTACACTAAGCATTATGATAGTTTAACTTGATCATTAGCTTATATCATCGTAAAACTTGTAAAATTTAATTGATTTAATTAATTGATAGTACAGAAACCTACAAGGGCTACAATAATAAATCGTCGTTTTCTTTCTTTGTACTTTAAATGCATGAATAAACTTTCGTTTGGTAAGTTAACTTTCTAGAAATTATATTGGTTTACTTGGCATGCTTTGAATGGAAAGTGATTTCTTATATTTAAAACAGCATCAAACACACTGACAGAATGAGGAGAGGAGAGCTCATATAAAGAAAGATATCATGTGACCAATATTTACATATTTTTCTCGTTATCTCGTAATTACGAGATCTTTTCTCGTAATAACGAGATAATCATCTCGTAATAACGAGATCTTCTCTCGTAATTACTAGATCTTTTCTCGTAATTACGAGATATCTATCTCGTAATAACGAGATCTTTTTTCGCAATTAGGAGATCTTTTCTCGTAATTACGAGATACCTATCTCGTAATTACGAGAAAAGATCTAGTAATTACGAGATAGGGGAATGTAAATTTATTTTGTATATGATACATATAGGCGTTCGTACCTGTCCTTGTTTTAGCTTAGGGCCCAATTATACTTTTGATAGTACTCGCGTCTATAGAAATATGTAACTGCATGCTTAAAGGGACTGGTTCACGATTTTTGATAAAAATATTTTTCATTTTTTTATGTTAAACATTAAAAATATAACTCTTTTAATGTTGACAGCCAAAATTTTGACCTTCTGAATGCAAGAATAAAAACAGTATTTTAGCCTTAAATCTGTGTTATGTAAACAAAGACTCGAGTCCTTTTATGTATACAAACAAACAAGTGAAATATTGATTTTGTAATGTAAAGCATCTTTATTTTGCATAGTCACAAATTTTAACTTTTAGATGACACATTTTACCCCAAAAATGCTTGAAATGTGAAAGATATAAAATTAGATCAATATCCATTTCTTTTGAAAATTTCGTAAACAATAACATACTGCAATCTTTGTTTACAAAACAAATAATAAACTCTCTATAATGAGCTTATGTGATAATATATAACCTTAATTTTTATGTGAAATCTTTTAAATACATTAGACAGTATACTGTAAACGTATTATATTTGGCGTGTACGATATTTGGCGGAAATCTTTTTTGAACAAGTTAGCGTAGATTTGATTTAACGCATTCCTGAATTACTTTAAACATCTAGATTTACGGATGGCATTTAGCGATGTACTTGATTTAGCGGAAGCTGCGTTCCGCCAAAGGCGCTAAATAGAATACACAGCCAAATGTAATACATTTACAGTATTTTGATCATTAAAAATGAAAAAGAACATTTTGGTGAAAATCGTGAATCAGTCCCATTTTAACATCAAATAGTCACGATTAGCTTGATTGATTGTAAGCCTTTAATGGATCTCAACATATCGTTACCAAATTGAAGAGGGAAGAGAATTACAAAACCAATGATAATAATTTTCTGCCGAGTTAGCGTTAAATATCTTAGGATGACTGTAGTAACGGACATCACACTGACCCCAGTGAAAATAGGACTTGAAGCTGACATGTTTTTTTAAATATAGTAGAATTATCTGTGTTTGCCATATTTCTCTGCTTATCCGCCATATTAGACTGGTATATCTATCAGGGTTTGCATGGTGCATGTATATAAGGGGATGAATTTGGTATCCTTCACTTCACATCAGTATTTCCGATTTATCTAAGCGGATAACCTCGATAGGTAACACGTACATCTCCGATAGTAATGTGTATAGGGTATATGTAAGTGATTTGTTATATAATGACTCGTGATTTATAGAAATTCATTGAATTTCACGTAAATAAATTAACGCCCGACCCAAATGGACCTATATATCACTTTGAATCTATAGGCCTATATGTATTATAACAATGTCTCTATATGAGAAAGGAAATGATAATATATTTCTCCTTTATTTTTTCTGTCTGATTTTGTAGGAATGGAACATTAATTTTGTTGTCTGTCGTGGATAATCAATAATTACATTTACAAAGAAGGAATCATCTAGAATCATATCATTGTGCTCAAATACTGGTATTCTACTGAAGAAATCTTTTAATAGGATATAAAGAATAGTGTAGTAAAACTGTTGCGGATTTAAAGGGGCGATCCCCCCCCCCCCCATATCCAATTATAAGGAAATCATGGTCTCTTGATTAGAAAAAAAGGATAAAAGAGGCAATCATTTCTTTCCACTCTCAGAGTAATAAATGACAAGATCTTTTGATTTATTGTTACTCTTATTGAGAAATTTTTTATTTTAATCCCAAAACCCTTAAAATTTGGTCATTTTTATTCATTTCGCCTCATCAAAAATGAGAGAAAATTGTAAAAAGAACTACTTACGAAACATATTTTAAGTCCTAAAAAATCTCTAAAATCCAAACACCCTGCATCATTAAATTGTGCCCCTTCATAACTTTAATTCATGGATCCGCCCCTGAAAAAAACGTTTCTTCTGTTTCGTTTTGGTCACACGGAACACATATTCTGTTCGTCAATGGTTCACATTTACATCTACCAGTTTCGATTTTCAGTGGTAAAACGCTGCATCTAAACATGGCCATAGTTGAACTTGCATTTTAAGGGAGGTTAAGCTACACGTATAAGAAACAAATGAAATCACTTTTAGAACACCATACAGAGCTCGAATAACGTTTCTGTATAATGTCATAATGATTACTTCTCAGGATTGTGTAAAATTTAGAAAAATATTAATTAATTCATAAAATTTTTCGTTTTGCCATCTGGCACAATGACTATAAACTGAACACAGACTTATAGCTGTATATTGAAATTTCAAATCGATGTATTCGACAAGTAATAGTATTCATAAATCAGTAAAAATCCATGATGAGGTGTTATCATTCTTTTATGGTGCAATGTCAATATAATGCATTAGTGGGAAATCCCAGAATCATATCCTGATCTAGATATCAATAATAACAAAGCTGAATGCTTCTCCTTTTTCCAACGTGTTTAATGAAATTCAAGAAAAGAACCCCGCTCTTGCATTTAATCTAAATGTACTTCAAAATCAATTTATTTCTGCTCTGACCGTAATCGTGTTTCTAATTTTCTGGGACATTTAAGGGAAATACATAAATTGAAACTCCATTAGCATGGAATGAAATGCAAATAAGTACATGTATAGTATATAAACAATGTACATGTACTTTTATCAGTAGTGAATTACCTTTTGCCACCCCTCCTAAGAAATATCCCAAATCCATTTTTTCTTGCTTGTCGAGAAATGTAATGCAAGAGTGAAATGAACTCCTCCGGCTGTTTCCTCCTCACGTGGCTGTATTCTCCAGACAACTGATTGATTATACATTGTATATTGTTTAACGTCCATCTCGAGACTTTTTCACTCATATGGAGACCTCACCACCGCCGGAGAAGAGCTGTAAAATTTAGGCCTATGCTTGGCGCTTACGGCCATTGAGCAGGGAGGGATCTTTATCATGCCACACCTACTGTGACACGGGACTTCGGGTTTGCTGTCTCATCCCACGGACTGCCCCATTTAGTCTCCTCTTACGACAAGCTAGGGGCATTGTGGACCTATTCTCCGGATCACCATGGGAATATCTCCATACGAAGAATTGTTGTACTTTGAATTTCATGCAATTTTATAAACTTTCGGTAATTTATAATTGATTATATTTAAGTTCAAACCCAAACAAATATTTTTTAATTCAAATATAAGCACCAATGTCACTCTTGTATGTTTCCGCCAATCCAAAACTTTAAAATATAAAATACAGTAACTGAATGCTTGAAAGCACTTATATTAGTGATTCTTTTTCTTGCTATATGTGAATTGACACCGCGCATCGAAGTAGGACAGTCTCTCTCTCTCTCTCAGCAAATTATTTCTCCGCGTTTCTCTCATGTCATTGACATAACTGCAAAGTCTTGCGTGCACATGTAAGTATGCAAGAAAACCTGTTTCGCATTTTAGTCTAAATTATGTAAACTTTCGGAATATTTCACTGATTTACATGTATACAATATGTTATTTGTAATTTTGAGCAATGCATGATATTTCAAAACGTGATTTCATTGTTTTTCACTCCCTGTACATTCTTATCAGAGATGTGCACAGGTCGAGTCCAGCTAGAAAATCTTGTATAGCAATTAATCGGCTATCTGAAAAAAAATATGAGATAAAAAAATCGTGTCAGCTTAAAGGAATACGCTGTTTCTGTTAATTTGTCGTCTATTCGCAAGTGTTTTGTCAATTTATCTGCTTTACGCAAGGGGGGTTGTCATCTTTTCAATATTTTGGGGCAAAAAGTCGCTAATTATCGTTCTGTCATCTTTTGGTTTGCTGCCTTTCCACAACAAAATAACGACAAAACGAGAAAATTGTTTGTTAATTTGCGGATTTTGTTTGTCGTCTTTTCGCATGTATTTTGTAGTCTTTTGGACCTTCCGTTTTGTCGTCCTTTGTCTTTTTGTTGTTTCGGTGGCAAAAAGTCGCTAATTTTCGTTTTATCGCTTTTTAGTTTCGTCATCTCGAAATCACGATAGAAAGACAAAAAAGAAAAAAAAGACACAAAACAGTCACAAGGATCCTCAAGGAAAATTTGCTTATTTGCTTTGAGTTGGAAGTAGGAGGAGGTATTGTATTTCATCATATTTCTGTGGAAGACAATTAGTACCATAAAGTCAGTTTTCTAGGGAGGGGGTACTTTTGCTGGTTAGAACAATGTTGGGGTCTATTTTTTAATGTATTTTCCATTTCAAATATAAATGTTGTATTTGTATGCAATTCGCAAATAATCATTAAGTACGAAACCTATAAATTAAGTATCGCTACAAGTGACTACGTAAGAAACGAACAGCCAACCCCTGCCTATAAATTTTAATCAAACACGTTATGTGCCACGTTAACATTCCGTTCAAAATTTGCTCTTCCTGCTTTCATTTGTAGGACAACTATAGCAAAGGAGATCTTTCGAAATATATATTTTTGAAACCTGCTCAGGTTCGAAAAAAGCTGTCAATGCGCATTTCAGAATCACTGCAACCACCCTAAAGCCGGGCAAGAATGTTTTATAATTTCTTTAGGGACTGTCCCTATTTCTTTCCCAAACTGCATCAGTCAAGTAGATATCAAATACGGTTCTAGATAACGCTCTTGCATTAAAAGAGGAAGTGTTTGAAGGGGTTAAAATCCCACTAAAATTCGTCAGAAGACACCGATATACCTTTCATTTACTCCTAAAGAATTGAAGAAACTAGTCGAGATATATATCGACTAGTTTCTTCAATTCTTTAGGAGTAAAGATATATAGATATATATATATATATATATATATATATATATATATATATATATATATATAGAATAAAGTCAACAACAAAAATCCAATACTCAAACTTTTTGAGTATTGGATTTTATTTTTTAACTTTAGAGAGAGAGAGAGAGAGAGAGAGAGAGAGAGAGAGAGAGAGAGAAAGAGAGAGAGAGAGAGAGAGAGAGAGAAAGAGAGAGAGAGAGAGAATAACGGTTGACACACCGTCCTCTCAAGTTAAAACACCGTCCTCTCACGGTTAACACACCGTCCTCTCAAGTTATAACACACCGTCCTCTCAAGTTAACACACCGTCCTCTCAAGTTATAACACACCGTCCTCTCAAGTTAACACACCGTCCTCGGAAGTTAACACAACGTCCTCTAAAGCATAGTGAAAATACAATGCTTTAATTTTCAAAATACAACAAAATTTAACCCCTCATCGTGTAACTACCGTTATGTCTTCTAAATAAACCAAATCTTGAAGAAATATCTCCATTAGAAAGCATGGTCCTCGGAGGAAGGTGTGGTGTCATAGTCCTCGGATGGTAGGTGGTGCATGTATGTGTGTGTGTGTGTGTGTGTGTGTGTGTGTGTGTGTGTGTGTGTGTGTGTGTGTGTGTGTGTGTGTGTGTGTGTGTGTTGTGTGTTTGTAAGCCCTGTCAATTGAACCAGTGAATAAGAAGGCACACGTGTAAATCAACACGGGGTCGGCCAAAGGAACACGGAAATGGTGGTGTTCAGTTGGATTTTTATAAAAATCAGCATAAATTCATTAAATAGGTCATCTACCATCAAAATCCTGAAGTGTTTACTTAACAGGATTTATGAGATGTGTGTAACAGGTGTGTAAAGATTTAGCACTCGTTCATCTTTTTTCCTTGCGAGCATGGCTTACACACTTTCGAAGCGCGCATGCTCTGTTTTAAATGACGTCATTTGTGATATCATCATAATGGAGTTTTCCAGGGAAAGAAGTTGGCCCATCTGAGGTAAGTAAACACGGTTGAAAGAAATTTTTTGCATATTATCAATGGGTTTTTTATTACAAAGACTGATTAAATGGTGTTTCATACCGATCGTGTTATGTACAAGCGACAGAGTACCCGAGTTACTGAAAATTTCGATGATAAAAGTGATAAATCTGCGTGAACTGTTTGGTTTTTTTTTTTTCTTTTTAAAATATAATCTTTACAGTTAATGTACTCTGTATACTAAGAATTCATATTGATTTTGGATAGAATTTCACAAAAAGATATGCGCCAGGTCCTTAGGAATCAACCCTCCTTACCCCACTCGTACCCCGGCCTCCACACGGCACATTTTTTGGATGATTGGAACGTATCCCCCTTTACATCTGTCTCCCTACTTTGAAGTTTTTTTTCCAACGCCATGACATAAATAGATAAATAAATAAAATGCAAAAATAAAAACGAAAGATGTATATGTATTCGGATTGGCATGTTCCACTTTGTCCGGGAAGAAATCCCTGAGGATGCAAATGTACATTACGCCGCACTGCTTGCAGTACGTACATAGTACAGGCATACCGCATAGGTATGTAACTACTAAGACTATAAACTAAACAGAATATGATATGTAAAACTATTACTCTGAATGCATTTTACTTGTTTACAATGTAGCCTGTCGGGCTGTGGTGTCACACGCGTGGTTTACACGTGCACTTTAGGTGGCAGTGGAGGAAATTCGAACGATGTATGGATTATTGTCTCCTGGTAACTTTGGCAGTTACCTTTTGCTGTCAATCTACTTTTTAAGAATAATTCAACCCTCGTTAATCATTTCCAAGCTGCATTTCGATCTTGGAAGAATGATCTTCAGCTACAATACAAAATTAAGGGATGATGTTGTGTACTGAGTTTTTCTCGATTGTTTACATCTGTGATTGTTTATGTGATGTATAAACTGATCAAGCTGTACAGTGTCATGACATATAGTGGCATAGCTTCCATTTATATGTTTGCGCATCATTTTGTCAGAAGAAGAAATTTCTAAAATTAAGATTTTTAACATGTATATGATTATATGTGTTTGTTTGATTTTAGTATAATACCTGTAGAGAATATTTCAGTAATATGAAGTGCGACACATTTAGACGCATGCATGTGGTGTTTAAAGGTCTCATCTGAAAGACCAGCAACTTTCTCTTTTGAATGCTAAATAAGACGATGGAGCATTCACCTCACTACCTACATTTACACCCTAAATAAAGTACATTAGCATGGCTCGAAACCATGATTTCTTCTTCATGAAGCAAATGCTCTGTTACCACTGAGCTACCATGACCAATTTTTTAACATGAATTCATAGCTAAAAAATTTAAAAATTTATAACTAATTTTTTGGTTAATTCCATAAATATTATTCCTCTCTCTAGACACAATTCTGGGTAACCCCCTGCCTTTGGGGATATAAGCACATCATTTCTTTCAGAATGGGACAATATCAGGAGAGCTTTTGTTATTTTTTATACTCTTAGTGTTAATGGCATCTATGAACAACAGGATAATGTTTTTAGATTATTATTTCTGATATCATATTTGTAAATTGTTTATGAGGGGTTGTTAAAGTTTGTGGACAAAAGGACACACTTATTAAAAATTCAAAGTTATGATAAGTAAAAAATATAGGAGATGTGTAACAAGATTGTAGATTTGAACATTTTAAATTTAATTAATTTTTATAAGTATTGATTTCAGATACATGTATGACATTGCATTCTTGATCGGGGAGGGGGGCTACAGTTAGATAATATTCTGGTCAGCACATTCGATAAACTACAGTTTTACATGGAACTCATTAAATCACTTCTTTTTCTTTCAGTGGTCTTCAACTTTTAATCTCCAAGAAGGAAATGTAATTAAAAGATGAATAAAGTATCCCTAAGAATACCAGAAGAAAGGCTGTGTTAAGAAAAACAGCCCTTCCTCAGTACCTCAGAACTAGATGATAGCCCTTGTTACTTTATGCTGAATATGACACAGTATAGAAGATCTGATCATGAAGAAGTTACACCATTGATACACTTGCCAACTGCCAAAACTACTTTCTGATAGTATGACGAGATTAGAAGATATCATGGTGTAGTCATGACACAAACTGCAAATCAAAGATTGTCTTCCCCAGAGGATGAACAGAGTGCTTCACATGGATAACATTTCCTTTTCGAGTTTTGAAATTAGTAAGTATACAAAATATTTTAGGCCACATAGTCATAAAATTATTTTTTAGATTTTCATCCTTGCTTGGAAAAAAATGGGGCAGGTGGTGTATTTTTTATTTTTCAGAATATATATTTCCCGTTCATTATACTCGCATGTTGCTGTAGGGTGTAGATTACTTCATATTTTTTTTACATTGTTTTCTTTGGACAGAAAATTTCCATACAGCAATATTATAATTGTTTTTAAGTGATTTTGAAGTACATTTTCATGTAACACTGAAGTTGAACATTCTTTTGCACTTTTTTAGATAATAGTAATTTTTAGCTCACCTGAGCTGAAAGTTTAAATGAGCTTTTCCAATCCCCTGTTGTCCGTCTGTTTGTAAACTTTCACATTTCTGACTTCTTCTCAAGAACCACTGGGCCAATTTCAACCAAACTTGACAAAAAGCATCCTTTGGTGAAGGGCTTTCAAGTTTGTTCAAATAAAGGGCCACACCCCCTTTCAAAGGGAAGATATAATTACAAAATTGCAAAAATAGGTTTGGGTCATTTAAAAATTTTCTCCTAAAGAACCACTGGGCCAGAAAAGCTGAAATTTACATGAAAGCTTCCTGACATAGTGTAGATTGAAGTTTGTTCAAATCATGACCCTCATAGGTAGGATGGGGCCACAATAGGGGATCAAATATTTTAGATACAAATATAAAGGGAAAATTTTTAAAAATCATGTTCTCAAGAAACACTGGGCTAGGAAAGTACAAATTTACATCAAAACTTCCTGACATAGTGCAGATTTAAGTTTGTTAAAATTATGACCCCCTGGGGTAGAATAGGGCCATAAAAATCTTCTTCTCAAGAACCATTAGGTCAGAGCAGTTTACATAATTTACATGAAAGCTTCCTGACATACAGCTCTGTAGTGCAGATTCAAGTTTGTAAAAAGAAAATTTCGAAAAGGTGTCGCTGTGTTTGGTGTAATTTTTGTTCGTTCTACACAAACTTGCTCACTCAGCTTGACACAGCCTAGGTGTTCATATGTAAATTTTTTATTTTTCGTAACTTAAAATTTCGTGTAGCAATGGTGATCAGATCAAATTTTCCTTCCAATTTTATAATAGGACTAGCCATGGGTATCATTTTGCATACAATTTAAAGTATGTTTTTGCATATACACATTTTTCTAATGCCTGTACACATTGAATTATTAAACACCAGGCACGTCCTCCTATCCCCTTTACAAGCTATGTTTGTGTGGGGTTTTTTGAAGTTAGATTTTAGGTAGGAGAAATCATAGCCCCCGTGAGTAGGTTGGGCCACAATACTTAAATAGGGATCAAAGTTTTAGAAACGAATATGTAGAACAAATCTTTAAATATGGGCCAAGGTGAATCAGGTGAGCAATGTGGCCCATGGGCCTCTTGTTTGAATATGCAGTTAATGCAGGATCAGGATATGCCATTGCCGTATCCGCTAATTAATGAGTCATAATTACTATCATTGTACCACAGAGCAACAGTCACTGTACTGTAGTTCTTTTG
Organism: Ostrea edulis; assembly: GCF_947568905.1. NCBI lineage: Eukaryota > Metazoa > Mollusca > Bivalvia > Ostreida > Ostreidae > Ostrea > Ostrea edulis. Next base: position 98,052,375 of record NC_079166.1, on the reverse strand, counting down.
CTTAACATTATTCAATTCAGTTTGCCATCATCTTCTTCTAGTCTAAGACATGCACACTCAATAATAAAAGTTCCAAACACATAATTGGGAAATGGCATGGTATCGCATACTTTCACATTCAATAGCATCACATTAATCAATTTTAACAAGGCCTACATGTGCAGTCACTTGACCAAATGCATATCACACTGCAACAGTCCTTCATAACTACCACATCTTTGTAATAGAAACATGTCAAATATAACCACAACATGCCAAAATGTTAGGGTCAGTCATTGAAATGCTCTAAATGTTTGATATACAAGCCAAGTATTTGTTCTCAACTTCTTTTAAAAAAAAAAGGTAGAATAAAAAACAATGGGGTGGATAATTTTGAGAGGGGTGGGCATGGATGATCATCTGTAAATATGAAATATATGAAAGCAGATCTTAGTATTTAACAATTTTGTTGATCCATAATTTATTTACATATTTTATTTGATATTATTTTGCATAATTAAAATCTTAGATGATATATGTAGAATAATTATATCATTTAGCAAAATGGAATGATTTGTAAACTATAGATACATATAGATGTAGTATATTTGTGTAACAATTAATACATTCAACCCAAAAATGAATTTGCATATTTTAATTGATTTTTAGCTCACCTGAACCAAAGGTTCAAGTGAGCTTTTCTGATCACATTTTGTCTGTCATCTGTTCGTCTGTCTGTCTCTCCGTCTGCAAACTTTTCACATTTTCGACTTCTTCTCCAGAATCATTGGGCCAATTTCAACCAAACTTGGCCAAAAGCATCCTTGGGTGAAGGACTTTCAAGTTTGTTCAAATGAAGGGCCATTATCCCTTTCAAAGGGGAGATAATCACAAAAATAGGGTGGGGTCATTTAAAAATCTTCTTCTCAAGAACCACTGGGCCAGAAGAGCTGAAATTTACCTGAAAGCTTCCTGACATATTGCAGATTAAAGTTTGTTCAAATCATGGCCCCCCCCCGGGGTAGGATGGGGCCAAAAGGGGATCAAAGTTTTACATACAAATATATAGGGAAAAACTTTAAAAATCTTCTTCCCAAGAACCACTAAGCCAGAAAAGCTGAGGCCAAAAATAAAAATTGATTTGTTTGATGTACTCCGACCGACCAATCAAATTTGGACCTACCCGACCATTTTTTCCAGCAATTTAAAACTTGGGGGGGGGGTCCCTTGAAAAATAGAAAATTCTCCTTATTCTAAAAGAAAATATTACAAATTCTCATGGCGTTAAAAAAAACAACAAAATAAAACCAAACCCTACCTACCAACCCACCTTGAAAAATGTGAGTAAGAGTACATCAAACAAAAATATTTTTAACGATGGCCTGAGATTTACATGAAAGCTTCCTGACACAATGCAGATTCAAGTTTGTTCAAATCATGGGCCCCGGGGGTTGGATGGTGCCACAATAGGGGATCAAAGTTTTACATACCAATATATATGAAAAATCTTTAAACATATTCTCAAGAACCACTGAGCCAGAAAAACTGATTTTTACATGAAAACTTTCTGACATAGTGTAGATTCAAGTTTGTTCAAATCATGGCCCCCGGGGGTAGGATGGGGCCACAAGAGGGATCAAAGTTTTACATACAAATATATAGTTAAATTTTCTTCTCAATAACCACAGAGTCAGAAAAGCTGATATTTACAAGAAAACTTTCTGACATAGTGCAGGTTCAAGTTTGTTCAAATCATGGCCCCCGGGGGGTAGGATGGGGCCACAAATGGGGGGGGGAGGAGTCAAAGTTTTACATACAAATATAGGGAAATCTTCTTCTCAAGAACCATTGGGCCAAAGAAGTTGACATTTACATGAAAGCTTTTTGACGTAGTGTAGATTCAAGTTTGCAAAAAACGTGGCCTCCAGGGGTGTAGTTGGGGACATAATAGGGACTAAGGTTTTACATGCAAAATATATGGAAAATCTTCAGATATGGGCTAAGGTGACTCAGGTGAGCGATGTGGCCCATGGGCCTCTTGAATTGTTTTCTTATCATTTGCATATTTTTTGAACTTAAAATGACCAACAAATTATAAATAATTTGTTTTTAGCTTAGCTGAGCGTTTCTGATTGAAACTTGTGCTGAAGTTTATATTGTCAGTCTGTTCATCTGTCTGTCACAAAATCTTGTGACCGCTTCTCCTCCTGCATGGCTTATTGGAGAGACTTGAAACTTTGTACAAATTATGCTTCATTGCCATTTGTAGATGTGCATATATTGATTCAGAAGAGGGATAGGGGATGTTATATAACTTGTAAACACTTCTCCTCTTATATGGTTTATGGAATATCCAGGGAATGGGATACAATTGTTCACAGTGTAGCACGAGTTATTTCCCCCCTGAATACAGGGGGCGCACAACACGGTGAGGTCCTCAAGTGATTTTATCATTATAAGGGATAGATAGAGAATTTACTATTTCTGATTGTAATTAAATGCCAGTTAAGGAATTTTTGTAGAAATTAAGTGTATAATTACTGACATTTGATATGACTGTACAATTTTTTTAGTCATTTATTATATTTATACATCCTGTATGGGATTTTTCACATTCCACGATATCTAAATTAAGATCAGAATAAGGATGATCAATTCTTTCATAAATACTTTTTATCAATATTATTGACGACCCAAAAAAAATCCACGATGAATCTGCAAGAATTAAATTACATGTGCAACCAATACATGCAATCATTAACTTGTAATCCTTTCACACTGTGGACAAAAATATGTACACCAGGTGTCAATAAACGGATCATTTATGTTAAGTATATCGAATCTGTATCTCTAATGCAAATTCTCTGTTGAATCTTTTTTCTAATATATAGTATAGAATTATAGTGGAACTATAAAATTTAAAGTACTAATTAACTGAATTTCAGGACTAACCTTTACAACCCACCCACCCCCTTCACGATTTAGGGTTTGGAGCTTTTGGGTTTTGTTATTTTTCTTAGTATGTTTTTGCTTTTCAAGAATTTTCAGACAATAATTGTAAAGTCAACTTCACCTTGCCCCCCCCCTAAACCCCTTTTGAAAATAATGTTACATACCCGACAATTATATCTATATCATCTTATGGTTTCAGGGTGCTTTTGTTCCCAAGGGTCTATTATTTATTTTTTTACAGATTACTCATGAAAGTTTGGGTATTAATTGTACCATTACTTGGACAGAATTAAGCACTAAATAGACCTACTGGATATAGGTCTAGTCTTTACTCCTTCCCCCCCCCCTCTTTCCCATCCCTTCAATTTAATGAAATGAATATATTCTAAAGTGTTCTTCGTAGAATTGGATAAACTAATAAGCTTTGTTATTACTGTATAGGGGGAAAATAAATCGTGGTGAAAATTTTCGCTATATTCGTGGTCTAGACAAATCTGCGAATTTAAGAAACTGTGAATATTTTTATTTTTATTCTTTAATACACAATGTGTTTAGAAAAAGGGGAGGGGGCTTATAGTGATTTGAATCTGCAAATTTATGAACCCACAAATGTGTCTAAAATGGAAAAAAAAGCGAAAATTACAACCCGTGAAATTATTCCCCATTACAGTATAATAGATATGATACAACCTGTTAAAACTCAACCCATAATAAAGATTTTGATACCATAAGCTTTACAATACCTTATTTGTTACCACTATTTTTTCTGTTATCTTAAGACCCCATTAGTAACCACGCCCCCTACTTCCGGTGTAATGGCAGTAACTGCAAAAATGAAGGCCATTGTGTACAATACTTCATTATCATTTAATGTTGTTCACGTTCTTCTGACCCAGGGATCGAATATTTTCCTACAATTTACAGTGGATCAAAGAGAATTGTTTTATAGTTTGTTTCTTCTTTATGCATATATGACCCAGTATGTCTCTGCAGAGCACATATCTACATCTGGCATTTTCTAATTACTTAATGTTCACTATTTTTAGCGATCAATTAAGTTTTTTTAAATTAGTTTTTCAATCAAAATTAGCATAAATATAAATCTATAGCTAACCAGGGGTATGATGCATGTGACCCAAATTTGTCATTATGCAGGGGCCTATATCTATTCTACGAAGTATATTTGATGCGCATTAAAGTTTGAAAATTTTAATTCAAAATATGCATTAAAACCGCTGTTTGAACAAGGCATAAGTATCATTTTAAAGTTACATATGTACGTAAGTATCTTTGCTAGATATTATGTTCAAAAAGATTAATCAGTTTTTTAATTACTGATTAGATCACCTGAGTGGGTATAAGGATTGATAAACTAAGATTTTGAAATTTTAAAAAAGCTAAGAGACAGATGAAAGAGCTTGATAAATACCATAATACAGTCCATCATAACATGGGTGCATGAAAATCAGGTTCTAGAGCAGATATTAATATATTAGGTAGAACATTGATGATACGTCTTATCTGGTACATGTAAGTTCTAACACCCTCTTCATTAATACTGTGCATTTTGACAAAATAGTATATGAAGTCCAGTGGTTCCATTGAATTTGAGCATATGTTGAATAAATATATAGTTAGTAGTGGTAGGGAACAGGTATTGCTTGAATGTGTCTACTAGATTTCTTGTTAAATAACCTTCACTTTAATTTCAGTCAAACATAATTTTGCATCAAAGAGAAAAAGTGGCTTTGACATAACCTAGAAAATACAATATTCATTAAAAAGAGCATGGCACCAGGATAGCTAGATGCCCATATTCCCAGCAAAATGAGCCAGTCCTAAAGAGAGTCCACTAGAGATGAAATAAAACTCATTAAAATGTATTGAGAAAAGGTATATATATATACAAGTTTTGATTTGCACCTTAAGAGTATATTGATAATTTGTATTTTGACAGCCTCCAACTGAAATACAATGAAAATATTGCTGCAGTACTGTAATTATGTCTCCCCTCTTTCAGGGGAGATATATTGTTTTTGTACTTTATGTCCGTCTGCCACAAAATCTTGTGAACACTTCTCCTATATGGCTTATCGGATAGACTTGAAACTTTGTACAATGCTTCATTGCCATTTGTAGATGTGTATATTGGTGGGACGGAAGGATCCAATTATTTTCCTAAAAGTTAATAGTAGATCTAAGAGGGGTGGAGGATGTAAAATACCTTGTCAACACTTCTCCTCCTATATGGCTTATTGGATAGATTTGAAACTTTGTACAATGCTTCATTGCCATTTGTAGATGTGCATATTGTCGGGACAGGAGGGTCCAATTATTTTTCTAAAAGTTAATAGTAGATCTGAGAGGTGTGGAGGATGTTAAAATAGCTTGTGAATACTTCTCCTATACGGCTTATCCGATAGACTTGAAATTTTGTAGAATACTTCAATGTCATTTGCGATGTGCATATTGCAGGGACAGATCAAAGATCCAAATGTTGTCCCTAATATAGTGGATTGTAGGGATGGAGGGTGTAAAATAGTTTGTGAGCCCTTCTCCTATGTGGCTTAATTATTGGAGTTCATAATGTCTATGTTCCTGCTCATGCTTTATCTTCCATACCATGCAGTACATTAAGGGGTTGGAGGTTTCATTTGGAGCACTTCCAATTTGGGGAGCTGGGGATACATTTGTTTTTCATAAAAACAATCTTAAGTTATGATATATTTGTCATAAAATGTTTATGATATCTGTATCACTTTGAATCTTTAAAAATGATAATTGATATGTGAATTAATATTTACAGCTGATCATTTGATAAACACTTACTTTGTAGAAATAGAAATTATGATTTTTATCTAATTGTACATTTCTTGCTACCTTTTACGAAGACCTTTTACTAATCACTTCTCTAAATATTTTTGCAGATTTGTCAGAATGTTATGCATCATGATCAACAGAAAAAACTTCACAGGTAGACCAAAGTTGACATGGGATGAGATCCTAAAACGAGACCTAGAGTTTAGAGGATTGGATATGATCAATCCACTGGGTCGCCAAGTGTGGAAGTACAAACTTCAACCTCGACAGGACAGCCAGGCCTCACCCTTGCAAAAATATTAATTTGGCCTGGATAGTCAAAATGAGTGATGATGATGATATCAAGGTCTGACACTGGAAGCTCAGTAAGGGTAGATGCTGGCAATGGAACTGTTAAGCAATACAACAAACAGGTTTAACATTGAACATGTTTATGTACTTTTTTAGCTCACCTGAGCCAAAGGCTCAAATGAGCTTTTCTGATCACCTTTGCCTGTCGTCTGTCTCTCTGTAAACTTTTCACATTTTCATTTTCTTCTCCAGAGTGAACCACTGGGCCAGTTTCAATCAAACTTGGTATGCATCATCAATAGATAAAGGGTATGTAAAAATAGGGTGGGGTCATTTAAAAAACCTTTTCAAGAACCACTGGACCAGGAAAGTTGAATTCACATAAAAGGTTCCTGTTTTGTGCAAATCATGGTATCCGGGGGTAGGGTGAGGTCACAATCGAGGATCAAAGTTTTACATTCATATATAGTACAGATTCAAGTTTGTTAAAGGTCATGGCTCACAGGGGTAGAGTGGGGTCACAATAAGGGATCTAAGTTTTATATGTGAAATATATACAAGGAAAATCTTTTAAAATCTTCTCCTAAAAAACTAGATGCAGAACTAAACCCAAAATCGTAGCTCTTTGAGAAGATATTGGGGCAAGTCAGAGTGCTAGAGCTTCAGATGAACCCCTTATTAAAAATCTTCAATTTACAGCACAGAAAAAAACTGCATGGTTAAGTCCCTCTATCACTGCATTCCTGCATCGCTTTCTCATGAATTTAATATTAAATAATTCCTAACATATTTTCCCACTATACTTGTTTCCAAGCATACTTTCAAATATTCCTTAAACCCACATATAACCTAACAACTCACAGTTTCAAGTGATTTGCTTTGTTGATGTAGCCATGTTAGGTATACGTAGCCAGTCAATTTGAACCCCAGTTCATTTCCATACTCGTACTCATTTTGAAACATAATGTCTGTGTGAACTAATATCCCCACAAATATTTTTAGTGAAATATTTTGGATGAAATCATCCCAGTTTTGTTAAATACTTATTATTCAAAAACTGTAGGTTTGAATATTGAACTAATCTCACAGCTTTCTTAAGTTTGGTCCCCATCCACTCTAGTCTGTTTTTACGCTTAGCTATTGAAATGGAGTGTAAGGGATCAGACTAGGCTTTAATAGCATTATCAATTTTCAAAAGGTTTAGAAAAATTATACAATTTTAGGTCACTTGAGTAAACTCAGATGACATATTGCTATTGGTCTGCGTCCGTTGTAGTCCGACGATGTTAACAAATGAATATTTTTAACTAAATTCTATAACTGAAAGGTGAAGATAACGAACAGCGATCAATCTACGATTCGAATAACAGAATTCTTTTCAAATTTAGTATGAAGCACACAAATTTACATTAAACCTTCCTGACATAGTGCATATTCAAGTTTGTTAAAATCATTTCCCAGGAGGTATGGTGTGGTAACAATAGGGGATCAAAGTTTTATATGCTGATATATTTAAAGGAAAAATCATTAAAGATATCTCTTGAACTATTTAAGCTAGAGCTTTCATATCTTGTATATACAATTTTTATGGCAAAACAAATCTGACCTATTCAGTGTGTCCTGAACTACATTGTGTTTAAGGTAAAACTTATACGGTACCAATTTTGATGCACCAGATGCGCATTTCGACAAATAATGTCTCTTCAGTGGTTGGCGTGGGTTCGAATCCTGCTTGCACCGGTAAGTGAGAAAGTTTCCCAGTTTACTCTCGGAAAGTCAGTGGTCTCTTCCCAGGTACATTGTATCTGGGTTCTCTCTTCCACCAATAAAAACTGGGCACCACCAGATAACTGAAAAATTGTTGAGTGTGGCGGAAAACAGCTAAAACAATCAATCATATTATGTTCTTTGACCTTGTGACCCTGAACTCCTTATTAAGTATATCCAGGATTATTTTAGATAGGGCTTTCATGTATTGTATATAGATTACTTATGGCAAGGTCTTTCATATCATTCCAAGACCTATGACTTCATACCTTGGTCTTATCCAGAACAACAATATCATGCTTGTCATATCTTTGTGTTATATGATTTCATTTTAGTAATGTTGTGTTCTTTAGAGGTAGGTTTGAGTCACATTATTCATGAGAATAAAGATTGATAAAATAGCATTTAAAAATCAAAACAGCAGGGCCAAGGTGACTCAGGTGAGCGATGTGGCCCCTGGGCCTCTTGTTGATTTTGATATTTGTACAGATATCGTTTGTATGAGAAATGGAACTCTTTTTTTTTTCTTTTACAAATACATGTATTATCATATGGATCCATCTGTGTTGATTATTTAATCAAAGGACTACATTCAATGTATTAAATGAAAATTTATTGATATGTCTGTGGTTGAATTACTCATGTATGTATACATTTTTTTGGCACATGCAATTACATATATAATGTATATATATATACTAATTGTACATATAACATCTCCTGTAATATAATAAAATATATGACTGAGAATAAAAGACCTGCTGTTTTCATTGCTACCATGGAACATTAAAAGATTAGAATAATTCAAATATCTTAATGAATTCTGTAATATATGAATTTGATATTTGTATACAATTGCCTCACTGGTGTTCAATGTGAACTTTGGTTTATCATTTCAGTTTGCTCTTTATATCAAATCAAAATTTAAGACAAATAAGGAATTATTTCCGAAATTGGTTAATATGGTACATTGTAGTAAAATAATCAAGAGTTTATTCATATGAGATAGCTAAATTCCACATGGATAACCAGTGACTGATTCTTAATTGTCAACATTTTCACCAAACAGTTTAGAAATTACCCCGGTACATACTATTGGGGGATTATGAAATTCCTTAAAAAGTGACATATTTTTAAATATCACCTTTTCAAGGAGAAAAATCCCTTTAAGTATATGAATCCTATGAAGAAATTAAAAGAGAGGTGGCTATAGGTATATGCGACCCACCTGATCTTTATTTTTCTGCAACGTATTCAAGTGTGTTTTTATCACTTGTATGGTGAGATTCATTTGTGGCAAGAGCTGTTATGATGTCTCGAGTCAGAAAGCACCAGAATCCACTAGGAATAGTTTTAGATCTATGGAGCGCCAAATTAACAAACTCAAATATTTGAAGATATCTTTAATTATTTGAAGATATTATCAATTCATTTCATGCACGCAATCAAAGATCTCTTCAAATAATTAATATCTTCAATTCTGCATTATATATATATTGCGAGCATGAATTGAATTATTGATATCATTATTTATTCTGCTGAATTGATGCACGCAATAATTCAAGTGTTGCTCTCCTCAAATGAATTATAGTTTAATGATACCAACAACAGAATTAATGCATTGCTACAATTCAATTGAAGAGAGTAATAATTCAATAATGCTAACATCACTTAATGTGCACAATAATTGAATCATTGCTCTCTTCTATTGAATTAATGATATCATTAATTAAATTGATGCGTGGAATAATTATTTTAGAGAGATTATCTAATTGAGATATAATCTTCAATTCAAGATATCCACAATTGAATGATTTCTTTAATTGAATTGTTGCTCTTTTAAAAAAAAATGATGCGCGCATTATTTGCTTATGAAATACCCTTGTATATATAATTAAAAAGATCCTCCATTGAATTAAAAGAGATAATCAAGTCATTCATACAGAGCTCTAAATTAATTTTTGCGAGCAGTATTTCCACCACATGGATGTGCTCATCAATTGAATTAATGAGAGCGATAATTGATTTGATGCGCGTATATTATTGGACTTCAATTTGAGCGTATGTAAAACATTAATAAGATTTTAAAAATCAACCTGGTGAATTGGATTATAAAGGTCATGAGAGGACTTGTCCAGTTTTTGAACAAAAACAGAAGGTAATATATTCCATTGAATTTGCAATTGGTCATCTCTGTCCTCAGATCGGCAGGGAAAGGAGTGGGGGTCCAAATCACTTTTATGAGGGAGATTATTTCTCATTCGAAGGCGCGAATTGCCAATGTTCAGGGAATGTTTTAAATCTCTACTTGCCTTTCGAGACTGAACTAAGTTCATCAATAAAACTTACAAATATGTAACTTGAATTTTACCTTTCGTTATAATAGTTCAATTTATGCGCAATGTACCAGGTTCAATTGGTGCGTTTCAGACGTGGTTAATGAGGGGGGGGGGTCCAACACGTAATACGTTTAGGGAAGGGCGTAATGAGTGTCAAAGGCACGAAATCTCTAAACAAAAATATCTAAGATGAAGCAAAATCGTGATTTTGGGGGGTTTTCTATTACAATTTTGTCCTCATATTTCAAGGTGAGATGATAGTCAAAATTGACTTAATGTGCATGTACATATCATAAACATGTAGACATTTTTGTAACAGTATATAAAGGAACCGGGAATAAATCCTGATTCTGAAGTTATGTTATATAAACTGGTGTTATAAACCGGATTTTCAAAGAATTTATGGTTTTTGCAACGTTTGATTCAAGTTTTCTGTAAGGTCACATCTATGTAGTTACATATATAAACAGAATGTTCATGAAAATGTTCCCTTTTAGAGTGGAATTAAGATATCGTGTAACATTTCTTTACAAAGATATCTAATTTTTATTCATGTCAAAAGTCAACAAAAAACTTAAAGTGATACAAAAAATGTATATAATTATGAATACTTGTTTTAGATCCTTTAGGCACTGTATTACAGAATTTTGATTTTATTTATCATACTTTTTGGTCTAATTACTACAGAGTCTGGCCCGTACAGCAAGCATTGGCAAACGAGGGAGTCTATAATCATAGAAGTATATATATATATATATATAATAATGATGATTATCATAAGTTATTATTACAATAAAAGTCATCATTATGGACACTACTACCCCTCCCCCCGACCGGTCGCGGTAGCTCATTGGTAGATAGTTCGCTTCGTAACCGGGAGGTCGTGAGTTCAAGCATCGTTCATGCGTCAAACCTAAGACGTTAAAATTGGTAGTGTTAATTGTTCCTTCGCCAAACGCTCGACATTTAGAAGTGAGAATCACGCATCTTTTGGATGTGACCTTATAAACGTATATCCCTTGTCGTAGATGTAGTAGGGGTTGGCACGATATTTCAAAGAACCCTCACTGCTACGACCCTGAACCCTATGGATACATTGGATAGGTCTAAATTCGTGGTACTCCGCTTAAAGCTGGTTACGTCTCAATATGAATAAAATATTCTCGACGGGACGTAAAATATATAATCAATCATCCAATCAATACTACCCCCCCCTTATTTTTTATTTTCTTGCGGCGATAATTTCAACGAAATGTGTGGATTCCCTGTCTATCCCATCCCAATTTCGATTTATGTCATCGTTTCACACTTTTTTGTAAGCTTTAGAGATTTGGCCTTATTTATTTAGCGTGGTGAGAATGATTGTTTGGATGTTTCAGAGTGTTTGATTGCCCGTGTGTATCAGAGTGTTTAGCTGGCTGCGTGTATCAGAGTATTTAATTGGCCATGTGAGTCAGAGTGTTCAATTACACGTGTGTATCAGAGTGTTCATTTGCCCGTGTGTGCCAGAGTGTTCAATTGCCTGTGTGTAAAGAAAAGTGTTCAATTGACCGTGTGTAAAGGAATGTGTTCAATTGCCTGTGTGTAAAGGAAAGTATTCAATTGCCCGTGTGTAAAGGAAAGTGTTCAATTGCCCGTGTGTAAAGGAAAGTATTCAATTGCCAGTGTGTAAAGTAAAGTGTTCAATTGGCCGTGTGTAAAGGAAAGTGTTCAATTGCCCGTGTGTAAAGGAAAGTGTTCAATTGCCCGTGTGTAAAGGAAAGTGTTCAATTGCCTGTGTGTAAAGGAAAGTGTTCAATTGACCGTGTGTAAAGGAAAGTGTTCACTTGATAAGCAAAAATTCAAGGAGTGAATAAAACGATATTTTACAAATATCGACCGCAGCAATGTCTTCTATGTTGTTTTTAGTACCAAATAGTAAATTTTCGTACTAAAATACCAATAACTGTAGAAGTGTTCAGTTGCAGGTGGGAAGTTAAGGTGTTCATTTGACACGCGTTACAGGTATGTGTGTGTGTGTGTGCGTGTGTGTGTGTGTGTGTGTGTGTGTGTGTGTTTGTAAGCCCTGTCAATTGAACCAGTGAATAAGAAGGCACACGTGTAAATCAACACGGGGTCGGTCAAAGGAACACGAAAATGGTGGTGTTCAGTTGGATTTTTATAAAAATCAGCATAAAATCATTAAATAGGTCATCTACCATCAAAATCCTGAAGTGTTTACTTAACAGAATTTATGAGATGTGTGTAACAGGTGTGTAAAGATTTAGCACTCGTCCATCTTTTTTCCTTGCGAGCATGGCTTACACACTTTTGAAGTGCGCATGTTCTGTTTTAAATGACGTAATTTGTGATGTCATCATAATGGAGTTTTCCAGGGAAAGAAGTTGGTCCATCTGAGGTAAGTAAACACGGTTGAAAGAAAATGTTTGCATATTAACAATGGTTTTTTTTTTATTAAATAGACTGATTAAATGGTGTTTTATACCGATCGTGTTATGTACAAGCGACAGAGTACCCGAGTTACTGAAAATTTTAATGATGAAAGTGATAAATCTGCGTGAACTGTTTATTTTTTCTAAAATATAATCTTTGCAGTTAATGTACTCTGTATACTAAGAATTCATATTGATTTTGGATAGGATTTCACATTTAAAAACAAATAACTATTCGCCAGGTCCTTAGGAATCAACCCCACCCCACCCCTCCACACGGCAGTTTTTCTTTCTTTTTTTTTGGATGATTGGACCGTATCCCCCTTTTCATATGTCCCCCTACTTTGAAGTTTTTTTTTCCAACGCCATGACATAAATAGATAAATAAATAAAATGCAAAAATAAAAATGAAAGATATATATGTATTCGGATTGGCATATTCCACTTTGTCCGGGTTGAAATCCCCGATGCTGCATGTGTACATTACGCCGCACTGCTTGCAGTCCGCGTACATGGTACAGGTGTACCGCATACTGGGCGCATAGGTATGTAACTACTAAGACTATAAACCAAACAGAATATGATATGTAAAACTATTACTCTGAATGCATTTTACTTGTTTACAATGTAGCCTGTCGGGCTGTGGTGTCACACGCGTGGTTTACACGTGCACTTTAGGTGGCAGTGGAGGAAATTCGAACGATGTATGGATTATTGTCTCCTGGTAACTTTGGCAGTTAACATTTGCTTTCAATCTACTTTTTGAGAATAATACAACCCTCGCCAATCATTGCCAAGCTGCATTTCGATCTTGGAAGAATGATCTTCAGCTACTATTCAAAATTAAGGGATGATGTTGTGTACTGAATTTTTCTCGATTGTTTACATCTGTGACTGTTTATGTGATTTATCAACTGATCAAGCTGTACAGTGTCATGACATATAGTGGGATAGCTTCCATTTATGTACTTGCGCATCCTTTTGTCAGAAGAAGAAAATTCTAAAATGATAATTAAGATTTTTAACATGTATATGCTTTTTTATATACATGTATGTGCATATTGATTTTAGTATAATACCTGTAGAAAATATTTCAGTAATATGAAGTGCCACACATTTAGACACATGCATGTGGTGTTTAAAGGTCTCATCAGAAAGACCAGCAACTTTCTCTTTTGAATGCTAAATATGACGATGGAGCATTCACCTCACTACCTTCATTTTCACCCTAAATAAAGTACAAGCATGGCTCGAAACCATGATTTCTTGATCCTGTTACCAGTGAGCTACCATGACCAATTTTTTGACATTAATTCATAGGTAAAATTTTTTTAAATCTATAACTAATTTTTTTGGTTAATCCCATAAATATTATTCCTCTCTCTCGACACAATTCTGGGTACCCCCCCCCTGCCTTTGGGGGTATCAGCACCTCATTTCTTTCAGAATGGGACAATGTCAGGAGAGCTTTTGTTATTTGTTATACTCTTAATGTTGATGGCATCTATGAACAACAGGATAATGTTTTTAGATTATAATTTCTGATATCATATTTGTAAATTGTTTATGAGGGGTTGTTACAAGCTTGTGGACAAAAGGACGTACTTATTAAAAATTCAAAGTTATGGTAAGTGAAAAATATAGGAGATGTGTAACAAGATTGTAGATTTGAACATTTTAATTTTAACTAATTTTTATAAGTATTGATTTCAGATAGATGTATGACATTGCATGCTTGATCGGGATGGGGTGGGGGTTGGGGGGGGGGGGGGGCTACAGTTAGATAATATTCTGGTCAGCATATTCGATAAACTACATGGAACTCATTAAATCACTTCTTTTTCTTTCAGTGGTATTCAACTTTTAATCTCCAAGAAGGAAATGTAATTAAAAGATGAATAAAGTATCCCTAAGAATACCAGAAGAAGGGCTATGTGTTGAGAAAAACAGCCCTTCCTCAGTACCTCAGAACTAGATGATAGCCCGTGTTACTTTATGCTGAATATGACACAGTATAGAAGATCTGATCATGAGGAAGTTACACCACTTGCCAACTGCCAAAATTACTTTCTGATAATATGACGAGATTAGAAGATATCATGGTGTAGTCATGACACAAACTGCAAATCAAAGAATTGTCTTCCCCAGAGGATGAACAGAACACAATGGCTTCACATGGATAACATTTCCTTTCGAGTTTGAAATTAGTAAGTATACAAAATATTTTAGGCCACATAGAGCCAAAAAAAAAATAATGTGTTTGTTTTAGGATGCCTCTGATTATAAAAAAAGGGTTGGTAGGTAGGTTTTTTTTTCAATATTTAAAAAAAAAATAAATATGTGCCTTTGAATCAATGAAAATCTTATAGTTAAAGTTGTAATATAATGTGTTTAATAGATAAAAAATGAGTTTAGAGCATATTATTTAATTGACAAAATACACAGTATGTGATGGAGTTTTGATATCACAATAAATGTCTAGGCATTTCGGGTAATAGTTAGTATATTGATGAATTGAAATCGGAAAATTTAAAAAAATTAATAGGGTCGGTGGATATATTTAGGGTCGGGCGGGCGACCTGAAATAAACATACTTTTTATTTTGGCCTAGTCATCAAATTATTTTTTAGATTTTCATCCTTGTTTGGAAAACAATGGACAGGTGGGTGGATTTTACTTTATTTTTTTTATTTCTCAGAATATATATTTCACGTTCATTATACTCGCATATTGCTGAAGAGTGTAGATTACTTCATTTTTTTTACATTGTTTTCTTTGGACAGAAAATTTCCATACAGCAATATTATCATTGTTGTTGAGTGATTTTGAAGTACATTTTCATGTAACACTGAAGTTGAACATTCTTTTTCACTTTTCTAGATAATAGTGATTTTTAGCTCACATGAGCTGAAAGTTCAAGTGAGCTTTTCCTATCCCCTGCTGTCCGTCTGTCTGTAAACTTTCACATTTCTAACTTCTTCTCAAGAACCACTGGGCCAATTTCAACCAAACTTGACAAAAAGCATCCTTGGTGAAGAGCTTTCAAGTTTGTTCAAATAAAGGCCACACCCCCTTTCAAAGGGAAGATATAATTACAAAATTGCAAAAATAGGGTGGGGTCATTTAAAAATCTTCTAAAGAACCACTGGGCCAGATGAGCTGAAATTTACATGAAAGCTTCCGGACATAGTTTAGATTGAAGTTTGTTCAAATCATGATCCCCGTGGGTAGGATGGGGCCACAATAGGGGATTAAATATTTAAATTTACATACAAATATAAAGGGAAGATCTTTAAAAATCATCTTCTCAAGAACCACTGGGCTAGGAAAGTACAAATTTACATAAAAACTTCCTGACATAGTGCAGATTCAAGTTTGTTAAAATCATGATCCCCTGGGGTAGAATAGGCCCACACTAGGTGATGAAAGTTTTGCATTTACAAATATATAGGGAAAATCTTCTTCACAAGAACTAGGAAAGTAGGAACATAAAAAGGCCAGTAAAGTACAAATTTACGTAAAGGCTTCCTGAAATAGTACAGATTCAAGTTTGTCATAATCATGCCTCCCAGGGAAGGGTGGCCGAGTCCACAATAGGGGATCAAATTTTTACATTCAAATAAGTATAAAGAAAATCCTTGAAAATCTTCTCAAGAACTATTAGGCCAGAGCAGTTTACATTTACATGAAAGCTTCCTGACATACAGCTCTGTAGTGCAGATTCAAGTTTGTAAAAAGAAAATTTCCAAAAGGTGTCGCTGTGTTCGGTGTAATTTTTGTTCGTTCTGCACAACTTGCTCATTCAGCTTGACACAGCCTAGGTATTTACATGTAAATTTTAAATTTTTCGTAACTAAAAATTCCATGTAGGAATTGTGGCCAGATCAAATTTTCCTTCCAATGTTTTAATAGGACTGGACGTCCTCCTATCCACTTTACAAGCTATGTTTGTGTTTTCTTTTGGAGTTAGATTTTAGGTAGGAGAGACATGGCCCCCATGAGTACGTTTGGGCCACAATACTTGAATAGGGATCAAAGTTTTAGAAGCGATATACAAGTATGTAGAACAAATCTTTAAATATGGACCAAGGTGAATCAGGTTTACAAGCGATGTGGCCCATGGGCCTCTTGTTTGAATATGCAGGATATGCCATTGCCGTATCTGCTAATTAATGAGTCATAATTACCATCATTGTACCACAAAGCAACAGTCACTTAACTGTAGTTCTTTTGCTTAATATTGTTCAATTCAGTTTGCCATCATCTTCTAGTCTAAGACATGCACATTAAATAAAGTTCCAAAGACGGGATTGGGAAATGGCATGGTATTGCATAGTTTCACATTCAATAGCATCTCCATTTAATTTATTTTAACAAGGCCTACATGTGCAGTCACTTGACCAAATGCATATCACACTGCAACAGTCCCTCACAACTACCACATCTTAGAGTATACCTTTATAATAGAAACATGTCAAACATACCACACAACATGCCAAAATGTTAGGGTCAGTCATTGAAATGCTCTTAAATGTTTGATATACAAGCCAAATATTTGTTCTCAACTTTTTTTTTAAAAAAAAGGTAGAATAAAAAAACAATGGCGTGGGTAATTTTGAGAGGGGTGGTGTGGATGATAATCTAAATGTCAAATTCTATGTGGCCTTAAGTACAGTAAATATGAAAGCAGCTCTCAGTATTTAGCAATTTTGTTGATCCATAATTTATTTACAGATTTTATATGATATCATTTTGTAATATTAAAATCTTAGATGATATATGTAGAATAATTATATCATTTAGCCAAATGTAATGATTTGTAAATTATAGATACATATATGTAGTAAATTTGTGTAACATTGAACCCAAAATGAATTTGCATATTTTAATTGACTTTTTTCTTATCATTTGCATATTTTTTGCAACTTAAAATGACCACCAACAAATTATAAATAATTTGTTTTTAGCTTAGCTGAGCTTTTCTGATTGAAACTTGTACTGAAGTTTATATTGTCAGTCTGTCCATCTGTCTGTCACAAAATCTTGTGACTGCTTCTCCTCCTGTATGGCTTATTGGAGAAACTTGAAACTTTGTACATATGAATGCTTTATATGGTTTATCGAATAGCCAGGGAATGGGATACAATTGTTCACAGTGCAGTACGAGTTATTTCCCCCTGGATACAAGGGGTACACAACACGGTGGGGTCCTCAAGTAATTTTATCAATATAAGGAATAGATAAAGAATTTACTATTTCTGATTGTAATTAAATGCCAGTTAAGGAATTTTTAGGTCACCTGAATTCATTCAGGTGACCTATTGCTATCTGTTTTTGTCCGTCGTCGTTCATCGTGCGTTAACATTTGAACATTTTCAGCTTCTTCTCTGAAACCCCTGAACCAATTTCAACCAATTTTGGCATATAGCATCTGTGGGTGGAGGGGAACAAAAATTGTGAAAATCGTGGTTCCTGCCCCCCTGGGGCCTGAGGGGTGGGGCAAAAACCATCAAAATGAGTGTAATTTAAAAAAAAATCTTCTTTACTCCTGGACATCAAGAAGCCAAACTGTGGGCATAATTATAATGAGCGTTGAGCCCTCTACCAAAATTGTGAAATTCATGGCCCCTGGGGCAGGGGTTCTTGTGTTAGGGTGGGGCTCTATTGGTCATATAGTGAAAATGTAGAAATTCTTTGAAAATCTTCTTCTCTGTCTCTGGGTATTAAGTAGACAAACTAATAGCATGGTAATGATGAGCAAGGATGCCTCTTTATACCACCCGCAACAAGTTGTGGGGGGGGGGGTATACTGGAATTGAGTTGTCCGTCCGTCCGTCTGTAGACGCAATGGTTTCCGGGCTCTAAAGCATTATCCTTTCCACCTACCCTCACCATATCATGTATATGGACTACCCATGGGATGAAGATGTTCTCTATCGATTTTGCGGTCAAAAGGTCAAAGGTCAAGCACACTGGACATCGAAGTAGCAATATGGTTTCCGGGCTCTAAAGTGTTATCCTTTCCACCTACAGTAACGATATCATACATATGGAATACCCATAGGATGAAGATGTTCCCTATCGATTTTGGGGTCAAAAGGTCAAAGGTCATGCGCACTGGACATCGAAGTAGCAACACTCAGAAAAGAGGTAGTTTATACCTATTACCAACACCCTTTGGGAGATTGGGGTAAGCGGGGGGTATTCTTAGTGAGCATTGCTCACAGTACCTCTTGTTCAAAATTGTGAAATTCATGGCCCCTGGATCAGGGGTTCTGGTATTAGGGTGGGGCCCTATTGATTATATAGTGAAAATGCATTTTATTTCTTTGAAAATCTTCTCCTCTGCTGCTGGGTATTAAGTAGACAAACTAATAGTGTGATAATGATGATCAACGATGCTTCTTTCAAAACTGAAATTTATGGCACCTGGGTCAGGGGTTCTGGTGCAAAGGCGGGGCTAACCACATAGCTATTCAATGTTTCTTCCATCCAAAAGTAAAATTCTTATATTTAAACACAAACCTAATTCAAACATTGGAAGGTTGTTACATGATACTCAGGTGACCTATAAGGCCCCTGGGCCTCTTGTTGTAGATATTAAGTGTAATTATTGACATTTGATATGACAGTACAAAAAATTTAGTCATTTATTATATTTATACGTCCTGTATGGGATTTTTCACATTCCACGATATTTCAGTTAAGATCAGAATAAGGATGAGCAATTCCTTCATTAATACTTTTTATCAATATTATTGACGACCAAAAAAAATCCACAATGAATATGCAAGAACCAACACATGCAATCATTAACTTGTGATCCTTTCACACTGTGGACAAAAATGTGTACACCAGGTGTAAATAAACGGAACATATGTAAAGAATATCAAATCCGTATCTCTCAATGCAAATTTTCTGTTGAAATCTGTTTTCTAATATATATAGTATAGAATAAAATTATAGTGGAACTATAAAATTTAAGGAACTAATTAATTGAATTTCAGGACTATATAACCTTTACCCCCCCCCCCCCCCAAACCACCCCCACTTCACGATTTATGATTTGGAGCTTTTTGAGTTTTGTTATTTTTGTTTATTTGTGTTTGCTTTTCAAGAATTTTCAGAAAATAATTGTAAAGTAAACTTCACCTTGCCCCCTCCCCCCTTTTGAAAATAATGTTACATATCCGACGATTATATTTACATGTATATCATCATATGGTTTCATGGTGCTTTTGTTCTCAGCTAGGGATCTGTTATTTATTTTTTATTTTTATTTTACAGATTACTCATGAAAGTTTTTGTATTAATTGTACCATTACTTGGACAGAATTAAGCACTAAATAGACCTACTGGATATAGGTCTAGTCTATACTCCTCCCCCCCCCCCTTCAATTTAACGAAATGAATATATTCTAAAGTGTTCTTTGTAAAATTGAATAAACTATAGGCTTTGTTATTACTGTATAGGGGGAAAATAAATGGCGGTGAAAATTTTAGCTATATTCGTGGTCTAGATAAATCCACGAATTTAAGAAACTGAATGCAAGGTGAAGATAACGAACAGTGATCAATCTCATAACTCCTACAAGCAATACAAATTAGATAGTTGGGCAAACACGGACCCCAGGACACACCAGAGGTGGGATCAGGTGCCTAGGAGGAGTAAGCATCCCCTGTTGACCGGTCACACCCGCCGTGAGCCCCATATCCTGATCAGGTAAAAGGAGTTATCCTCAGTCAAAATCAGTGTGCCAAGAACTTCTTAACAATCGGTATGAAACACGTCAGACAGCATTTGACCCAATGCGAGGTTGTATTGAACGAATTTGCGAAATGCTGACTTCAATCGAGACTGTTGAAATCCCTGTACCATCAACTTGTTTGTCAGTAGCGTACCTCGATTTAAAAACGGACTATACCCAGAACAAGCTCTTGCATATCGAATCAGTTGAGATATATAAACACCATATGCAGGTGATAATGGAATATTGCTACATAAATGTGGGAAGTTGACGATGGAGAAACTGAAATCATCCCGTTTATCATACAGTTGAGTTGTTAGTTTGCCTTTAATGTCTACTTTCAATAAAATATCCAAGTATGAAGCAGAAGTGGACGACTCTGTGGTGTCCTTTATTTCGAGCTCACAGGGATATATCAAATCGACATATGAATGAAAGCTATCATTATTAATAGACAAAACGTCATCGATATATCTAAAAGTCGAATTGAAGGTCACAGCGAGAGATTTTTTCTTCTCACGTAGAAGTTTTTGAATAAATTCTGCTTCATATGAATATAAAAACAGGTCAGCTAACAAAGGAGCACAAGTCGTGCCCATGGGAATTCCAACAGACTGTTGGAAGACCTGATCACCAAAGACCACGAAGATATTGTCAATGAGGAACTCTAGCATATTTTTTATTTCAACTTCAGAGTATTTGTGCGTGGAATCAGAGTGGTGTTTAACAAAGTAAGTTTTTGAATGACTGATCACTAGATATGAATATTTCCGTTTTCCGTTTTTGCTGAAGAAGCAACTGTCTATGATGTCAAAAAGTATAGTCTTTAATTTATCGTGAGGAATGGTCGTGTATAGTGTTGAAAAGTCATAGGTTTTAATGCTATTGATTTGGGAAAAATTCTGTGATTTCAAGTTTACTAAAAGTTCTTTAGAATTTTTCAGAATCCACATTTGATTAACACCACTTCTGGCATATGTAGTCGCACAGTAAGTTTGAAGTTTCTCCTTCACAGCTGTTAACATTTTCGTGAGGAGCAAAGATAGGGGCTTGGTAGAGCACTTACTGGATCCAGCAATGTATCTTTGTTTGTAAGGGTTTTTATGTAGTTTAGGAATCCAGTATAGGTACGGTAACTCATAGCCATTCGACCCATTGACTGGAATATTAAATGTGTCTAAAACTGAAGCATGGTTTTGAAGAATTTCGTCTTTTGAAAGGGCAGTTGGAGTATAAGTATGATTACCAAAAGTGGAATTAATGCCAAGTTCGTTTAAAATACAGTTGTAATAATAAGCCTTACAAACAAAGACAATGTTGTTACTAGCTTTGTCAGCTGGAACCAAAACATATTCCTCGTGTAACCTATCTAGTTCTTTTATCCCTTTTATCACTTCTGGTTTACTAAACTTTTGTTTTCATGTGTCTAATGCGGGATTTTAATATCCCTCCTATGCTTTTAACCCATTCTGACAATATATTTTTATTTTTATTTTTCTTTAATACACAATGTGTTTAGAAAAAGGGGAGGGGGCTTAAAGTGATTCGAATCTGCGAATTTATGAACCCGCAAATGTGTTTGAAATGAAAAAAAAAGCGCGAAAAATACAACCCGTGAAATTATTCCCCATACAGTATAAGAGATATGATACAACCTGTTAAAACTTGACCCATAATAAAGATTTTGATACCATAAGCTTTACAATACCCTATTTGTTACCACTATTTTATCTGAATCTTAGGACCCCATCGGTAAGCACGCCCCCTACTTCCGGTTTAAGGGCAGTAACTGCAAAAATGAAGGCCATTCTGTACAATACTTCATTATCATTTAATGTTGTTCACATTCTTCTGACCCAGGGATCCAGTTTATACGAAAGTTTTTTGGACCACACAGGACATTCGGTCCTGTGTAATCAATGAACACACAGGACCGAATCAAATTCAGTTAGACCGAATAACCTAATGTAAAGAAGTGAAACACGTGAAAACGCAAAACCAAGGAAATTTTATTTATTATACTAGTAATACTATTGATTTCTTTTACCAGAATCGCTCCCACATAATACTTTAGACGGTTCATGTGGTTTTAATCAAATTCATTAACGTAGTTGGATTTGTGCGATATTTTTTACTTAATATAACAAACATTTTTAATGACTCCACGTCAAAATAGTAAAGCTCAAAACCGGACATCGGACATTCCGGTCCGGTTTTAAAAATGTCGCATCGGACCTGAGGCACTGCACATCGGTGAGGTCCGACTGTCCGATATGTCTTTTGCATAGACTGGGGATCTAATATTTTCCTACAATTTACAGTGGATCAAAGAGAATTGTTTTACGTTTTTTTTCTTCTTTATGCATATGACCCAGTATGTCTCTGCAGAGCACAGATCTACATCTGGCATTTTCTGATGACTTAATGTTGACCTTTTTAGCGATCAATTAACTTTTTTTTAATTACATATAGTTTTTCAATCAAAAATAGCATAAATCTATAGCTAACCAGGGGTATGATGCATGTGACCCAATTGTGTCATTATGCAGAGGCCTATATCTATTCTACGAAGTATATTTGATGCGCATTAAAGTTTGAAAATTTTAATTTAAAATGTGCATTAAAACCGCTGTTTGAACAGGGTATAAATATTATTTTAAAGTTACATATGTACGTAAGTATCTTTGCTAGATGTGATGTTCAAAAAGATTAATCAGTTTTTTAATTACTGATTAGATCACCTGAGTGGGTATAAGGATTGAAAAACTAAGATTTTGAATTTTTAAAAAAGCTAACAGACAGATGAAAGAGCTTGTTAAATATCATAATACAGTCCATAATATAACAAGGGTGAATGAAAATCAGGTTCTAGAGCAGATATTAATAGGTAGAATATTGATGATACGTCTTATCTGGTACATGTAAGTTGTAACACCCTCTTCATTAATACTGTGCATTTTGACAAAATGGTATATGAAGTGCAGTGGTTCCATTGAATTTGAATAAATATTGGAATATAGTTAGTAGTGGTAGGCAACAGGTGTTGCTTGAATGTGTCTGCTAGATTTCTTATTAAATAACCTTCACTGTAATTTCAGTCAAACATAATTTTGCATCAAAGAGAACAAGTGGCTTTGACATAACCCAGAAATTACAATATTCATTAAAAATGGCATCGGGATAGCTAGATGCCCATATTCCCAGCAAAATCAGCCAGTTCTAAAGAGAGTCCACTAGAGATAAAATAAAATCATTAAAATGTATTGAGAAAAGATATGTATACAATATTTGATTTGCACCTTAAGAGTATTGATGATTTGTATTTTGACAGCCTCCAACTAAATACAGTGAAAATATTGCTGCAGTACTGTAATTATGTCTCCCCTCTTTCAGGGGGAGACATACTGTTTTTATACTTTCTGTCCGTTTGTCACAAAATCTTGTGAACACTTCTCCTATATGGTTTATCATATAGACTTGAAACTTTGTATAATGCTTCATTACTATTTGTAGATGTGTATATTGGTGGGACGAGAGGATCCAATTATTTTCCTAAAAGTTATAGTAGGTCTAAGAGTGGTGGAGGATGTAAAGTACCTTGTCAACACTTCTCCTCCTATATGGCTTATTGGATAGATTTGAAACTTTGTACAATTCTTCATTGCCATTTGTAGGTGTGCATATTGTTGGGACAGGTGGGTCCAATTATTTTCCTTAAAGTTAATAGTAGATCTAAGAGGGATGGGTGATGTTAAAATAGCTTGTAAATACTTCTCTTATACGGCTTATCCGATAGACTTGAAATTTCGTACAATACTCCAATGCCATTTGTGATGTGCATATTGCAGGGACAGATCAAAGATCCAAATGGTGTCCTTAATATAGTGGAATGAATCTGAGGAGTGGATGGTGTAAAATGATTTTTAAAATCTTCTCCTATGTGGCTTAATTATTGGAGTTCATAATGTCTATGTTCCTGCTCATGCTTTATCTTCCATACCATGCAGTACATTAAGGGGTTGGATGTTTCATTTGGAGCACTTCCAATTTGGGGAGCTGGGGATGCATTTGTTTTCCATAAAAACAATCTGTAGTTATGATATATTTGTCATAAAATGTTTATGATATCTGTATCACTTTGAATCTTTAAAAAATGATGATTTTTTAAAAAAATTAAAAAATGATAATTGATATGTGAAATATTTACAGCTGATCATTTGATAAACACTTACTTTGTACAAATAGAAATTATGATTTTTATCTAATTATACATTTATTGCTATCTCTATGAATACCTTTTACGAAGACCTTTCATTAATCACTTCTCTAAATATTTTTGCAGATTTTCAGAATGTTGTGCATCATAATCAACATAAAAGAACTTCACAGGTAGACCAAAGCTGACATGGGATGAGATCCTAAAACGAGACCTAGAGTTTACGGGATTGGATAGGATCAATCCACTGGGTCGCCAAGTGTGGAAGTACAAACTTCAACCTCGACAGGACAGCCAGGCCTCACCCTTGTAAAAAGATTAATTTGGCTGGATAGTCAAAATGAGTGATGATGATGATATCAAGGTTTGACACTGGAAGCTCAGCAAGGATAGATGCTGGCAATGGAGCTGTTTAGCAATACAACAAACAGGTTTAACATTGAACATGTTTATATACTTTTTAGCTCACCTTAGCCAAAGGCTCAAGTGAGCTTTTCTCATCACCTTTGCCTGTCGTCCGTCTGTCTGTAAACTTTTCACATTTTCATTTTCTTCTCCAGAGTGAACCACTGGGCCAGTTTCAATCAAACTTGGTACGTATCATCAATAGATAGAATGTATTCAAGCTTGTTCATATAAAGAGTCACGCACCCTTCAAAAAGGAAATAATCATGGCAATGCAAAAATAGGGTGGGGTCATTTAAAAACCGTTTTGAAAAACCACTGGATTAGGAAAGTTAAATTCACATAAAAGGTTCCTGTTTTGTGCAAATCATGGTCTCCGGGGGTAGGGTGAGGTCACAATAGAGGATCAAAGTTTTACATTCATATATAGTGCAGATTCAAGTTTGTTAAAAGTAATGGTTCACAGGGGTAGAGTGGGGTCACAATAGGGGATCTAAGTTTTACATGTGAAATATATACTAGGAAAATCTTTTAAAATCTTATCCTCAAAAAGTAGATGCAGAATTGTAGCTCTTTGAGAAGGTATTGGGGCAAGTCAGAGAGCTTCAGATGAACCCCATATAAAAAATCTTCAATTTACAGCACAGAAAAATGTACATGGTTAAGTCCCTCTATCACTGCATTCCTGCATCGCTGTCTCATGAATTTAATATTCAACAAGTCCTAACATATATTCCCACTATGCTTGTTTCCAAGCATACTTTCAAATATTCCCTAAACCCACATATAACCCAAATACTCGCAGATTCAAGTGATTTTCTTTGTTGATGTAGCCATGTTAGGTAGCCAGTCAATTTGAACCCCAGTTCATTTCCATACTCATACTCAGTTTGAAACACAATGTCTGTGTGAACTAATATCCTCACAAATATTTTTATTGAAATATTTTCGATGAAATCATCCCACTTGGGTTAAATACTTATTATTCAAATACTGTATGTTTGAATATTGAACTAATCTCACAGCTTTCTTAAGTTTGGTCTCCATCCCTGCCAGTCTGTTTTTACGCTTAACTATTGAAATTGATTGTAAGGGATCACACTAGGCTTTTATAGCATTATAAATTTTCAAAAGCTTTAGAAAAATTTTACAATTTTAGGTCACTTGAGTAAACTCAGATGACATATTGCTATTGGTCTGCGTCTGTTGTAGTCAGTCGACGTTAACAATTGAACATTTTTAACTAAATTCTATAACTGAAAGTTGAAGATAACAAACAGCGATCAATTTACGATTCGAGTAACGGAATTCTTTTCAAATTTAGTATAAAGCACACAAATTTACATTAAACCTTCCTGACATAGTGCATATTCAAGTTTGTTAAAATCATTTCCCAGGAGGTATGGTGTGGTAACAATAGGGGATCAATGTTTTATATGCTGATATATTTAAAGGAAAAATCTTTAAAGATATTTCTGGAACTATTTAAGCTAGGGCTTTCATATCTTGTATATACAATTTTTATGGCAAACCAATCTGACCTATTCAGTATGTCCTGAACTACATTGTGTTTCAGGTAGATCTTTCATATATATTATATATTATGAATTTCTTATGATGAAATCTTTCATCTTGTTGAGGGGCCTCTCAACTCTGGTTGGTGCGGGTTTGAATCCTGCTCGCACCGGTAAGTGAGAAAGTTTCCCAGTTTACTTTCGGAAGGTCGGTGGTCTCTTCCCAGGTACATTGTATCTGGGTTCTCTCTTCCACCAATAAAAACTGGGCACCACCAGATAACTGAAAAACTGTTGAGTGTGGTGGATAACAGCTAAAACAATCAATCATATTATGTTCTTTGACCTTGTGATCCTGAACTCTGAGTTTGACCTACTTTTAAGAAAGTATAACCTATTAAGTATATCCAGGACTATTTTAGATAGGGCTTTCATGTTTTGTATATAAATTACTTATGGCAAGGTCTTTCATATCATACCAAGACCTATGACTTTTTACCTTGGTCTTATCCAGAACAGTAATATCATGCTAGTCATATCTTTGTGTTATATGAATTCATTTTAGTAACGTTCTGTAGGTTTGGGTCATATTATTCATGAGAGTAAAGATTGATAAAATAGCATTTAAAAATCACAACAGCAGGGCCAAGGTGACTCAGGTGAGCGATGTGGCCCATGGGCCTCTTGTTGATTTTGATATTTGTACATATATCATTTGTATAAGAAATGGAACTCTCTTTTTTTCTTTTACAAATACATGTATTATCATATGGATCCATCTTTGTTGATTATTTAATCAAAGGACTACATTCAATTCATTCAATGTATTAAATGTAAATTTATTGATATGTCTGTGGTTGAATTACTCATGTATGTATACATTTTTCTCGCACATGCAATTGCAGATATGATGTATATATATTTACTAATTGTACATATAATATCCCCTGTAATATAATAAAATATATGACTGAGAATAAAAGACCTGCTGTTTTCATTGCTACCATGAAACATTAAAATATTAGAATAATTCAAATACCTTAATGAATTCTGTAATATATGAATTTGATATTTGTATATGATTGCCTCACTGGTGTCCAATGTGAACTTTGGTTTATCGTTTCAGTTTGCTCTTTATATCAAATCAAAATTTAAGACAAATAAGGAATTATTTCCGAAATTGGTTAATATGGTACATTATAGTAAAATAATGAAGAGTTTATTCATATGAGATAGCTAAATTTCACATGGATAACCAGTGACTGATTCTTAATTGTCAACATTTTCACCAAACAGATCAGAAATTACCTCGGTACATACTATTAGGGGATTATAAAATTCCTTAAAAAGTGACAAATTTTTAAATGTCACCTTTTCAAGGAAAAAAATTCCTTTAAGTATATGAATCTTATGAATAAATTAAAAGAAAGGCGGCTGTTGTATATATGCAACCCACCTGATCTTTATTTTTCTGCAACATATTTAAGTGTGTGTTTATCACTTGTATGGTGAAATTCATTTGTGGCAAGAGCTGGTATGATGTCTTGAGTCAGAAAGCACCGGAATCCACTAGGAATAGTTTTAGATTTATGGAGCGCCAAAATAACAAACTCAAATATTTGAAGATATCTTTAATTATTTGAAGATATTATCAATTCATTTCATGCACGCAACATTGCAATCAAAGATCTCTTGAAATAATGATATCTTTCAATTCTGCATTATAGATATTGTGAGCATGAATTGAATTATTGAAATCATTTTTCTGCTGAATTGATGCACGCAGTAATTTAATTGTTGTTCTCCTCAAATGAATTATAATAATTGTTTAATTATACCAACAATAGAATTAATGCATGCTACAATTCAATTAAAGAGAGCAATAATTCATTAATGCTAACATCACCTAATGTGCGCAATAATTGAATTATTGCTCTCTTCTATTGAATTAATGATATCATTAATTAAATTGATGCGTGCAATAATTATTTTAGAGTAATTATCTAATTGAGATATAATCCTCAATTCAACTTATCCACAATTGAATGAATGATTTCTTTAATTGAATTGGGTTTTTTTAACAAAATGATGCGCGCATTAATTACTTATGAAATAGCATTGTATATATAATTAAAAAGATCCTCCATTGAATTAAAAGAGATAATCAAGTCATTCATACAGAGCTCTACATTATTTTTTGCAAGCAATACTTCCACCACATGGATGTGCGCATCAATTGAATTGATGAGAGCGATAATTGATTTGATGTGCGTATATTATTGGACTTCAATTAATTGAGCTTATGTAAAACAATAATAAGATTTTAAAAATCAACCTGGTGAATTTGTATTGCAAAAGTCACTAGAGGACACGTCTAGTTTTTGAACAAAAAACAAAAGGTAATATATTCCCTTGAATTTGCAATTGGTCATCTCTGTCCTCAGATCGGCAGGGAAAGGAGTGGGGGTCCAAATCACTTTTATGAGGGAGATTATTTCTCATTCGAAGGCGCGAATTGCCAATGTTCAGGGAATGTTTTAAATCTCTACTTGCCTTTCGAGACTGAACTAAGTTCATCAATAAAACTTACAAATATGTAACTTGAATTTGACCTTTCGTTATAATAGTTCAATTTATGCGCAATGTACCAGGGCGAATTGTCAGTGTGTTTCAGACGTGTTTAATGGGGGGGGGGGGAGAGGTCCAACACGTTTAGTGGATATTTAATTGACGGCATATAACGGGAGCGAAGCCAGGAAGTATCCAAGGGAAGGGCGTAATGAGTGCATAAGGCACGAAATCTTTAAACAAAAATATCCCAGATGAAGCAAAATCGTGATTTTTGGGGGTTCTCTATTACAAGGTTGTTCTCATATTTCAAGGTGAGATGATAGTCAAAATTGACTTAATGTGCATGTACATATCATAAACATGTAGATATTTTTGTAACAGTATATGAAGGAATCGGGAGCAAATCCTGATTCTGAAGTTATGTTATATAAACTGGTGTTATAAACCTGCTTTTCAAAGAATTTATGGTTTTTGCAACGTTTGATTAAAGTTTTCTGTAAGGCCACATCTATGTAGTTGCATATAAACAGAATGTTCATGAAAATGTTACCTTTTAGAGTGGAATTAAGATATCGCATACCATTTCTTTACAAAGATATCTAATTTTTATTTATGTCAAAAGTCAACAAAAAACTTCAAGTAATACAAAAAATGTATATAATTATGAATACTTGTTTTAGATCTTTTAGGCACTGCATTACAGAATTTTGATTGTATTGATCATACTCTTTGGTCGAATTACTACAGAGTCTGGCCCGTACAGCATTCATTGGCAAACGAGGGAGTCTATAATCATAGAAGTATATATACATATATAATAATGATACTTATTATAAGTTATTATTACATTTAAAGTTATCATTGTGGACACTACTACCCCCCCCCCCGGACCGGTCGCGGTAGCTCAATGGTAGAGCGTTCGCTTCGTAACCGGGTGGTCGTGAGTTCAACCACCGTGCATGCGTCCAACGTAAGACGTTAAAATTGGTAGCGATTGCTCCTTCGCCAAACGCTCGACATTTAGAAGTGAGAATCACGGATCTTTTGGATTTGACCTTATAAACGTAGATCCCTTGTCGTACATGTAGAGGTGTTGGCACGATATTTCAAAGAACCCTCACTTCTACGACCCTGAGCCCTATATATACATTGGATAGGTCTAAATTCGTGGTACTCCGCTGAAAGCTGGTTACGTCTCAATATGAATAAAATATTATCGACGGGACTTAAAATATATAATCAATCAATCATCCAATCAATACTACACCCCCCTTTTATTTTCTTGCGGCGATAATTTCAACGAAATGTGTGGATTCCCTGTCTATCCCATCCCAATTTCGATTTATGTAATTGTTTCACGCTTTTTTGTAAGTTTTAGAGATTGGCCTTATTTATTTAGCGTGGTGAGAATGATTGTTTGGATGTTTCAGAGTGTTTGACTACCCGTGTGTATCAAAGTGTTTAACTGACTGCGTGTTTTAGAGTGTTCAATTGCCTATCTGTAAAGGAAAGTGTTAAATTGTCTATGTGTAAAGGAAAGTGTTTGCCTGTGTGTAAAAGAAAGTGTTCAATTGCCAGTGTGTAAAGGAAAGTTTTCAATTGCCTGTGTGTAAAGGAAAGTGTTCAATTGCCCGTGTGTAGAGGAAAGTGTTAAATTGCCTATGTGTAAAGGAAGGTGTTTGCCTGTGTGTAAAAGAAAGTGTTCAATTGCCCGTGTGTAAAGGAAAGTTTTCAATTGCCTGTGTGTAAAGGAAAGTGTTCAATTGCCCGTGTGTAAAGGAAAGTGTTCAATTGCCCGTGTGTAAAGGAAAGTGTTCAATTGCCCGTGTGTAAAGGAAAGTGTTCAAATGACCGTGTGTAAAGGAAAGTGTTCAATTGCCTGTGTGTAAAGGAAAGTGTTCAATTGACCGTGTGTAAAGGAAAGTGTTCACTTGATAAGCAAAAATTCAAGGAGTGAATAAAACGATATTTCACAAATTTCGACCGCAGCAATGTCTTCTATGTTGTTTTTAGTACCAAATAGTAAATTTTCGTACTAAAATACCAATAACTGTAGAAATTTGTATAACTGTAGAAGTGTTCAGTTGCAGGTGGGAAGTTAAGGTGTTCATTTGACACGCGTTACACGTATATGTGTGTGTGTGTGTGTGTGTGTGTGTGTGTGTGTGTGTGTGTGTGTGTGTTTGTGTGTGTGTGTGTGTGTGTGTGTGTGTGTTTGTGTGTGTGTGTGTGTTTGTGTGTGTGTGTGTGTGTGTGTGTGTGTTTGTGTGTGTGTGTGTGTGTGTGGGTTTGTAAGCCCTGTCAATTGAGCCAGTGAATAAGAAGGCACACGTGTAAATCAAGTGTTTACTTAACAGGATTTATGAGATGTGTGTAACAGGTGTGTAAAGATTCAGCACTCGTCCAGCTTTTTTTCCTTGCGAGCATGGCTTACACACTTTCGAAGTGCGCATGCTCTGTTTTAAATGACGTAATTTGTGATATCATCATAATGGAGTTTTCGAGGGAAAGAAGTTGACCCATCTGAGGTAAGTAAACACGGTTGAAAGAAAATGTTTGCCTATTAACAATGGTTTTTTTATTAGATAGACTGATTAAATGGTGTTTGATACCGATCGTGTTGTGTACAAGCGACAGAGTACCCGAGTTACTGAAAATTTCTATGATGAGAGTGATAAATCTGCGTGAACTGGTTTTTAAAAAATATATAATCTTTGCAGTTAATGTACTCTGTATACTAAGAATTCATATTGATTTTGGATAGAATTTCACATTCAAAAACAAAAAGATATGCACCAGGTCCACACTCGTGGTTTACAAGTGCACTTTAGGTGGCAGTGGAGGAAATTCGAACGATGTATGGATTCTTGTCTCTTGGTAACTTTGGCAGTTACCTTTGCTTTCAATCTACTTTTTAAGAATAATACAACAATCATTGCCAAGCTGCATTTCGATCTTGGAAGAATGATCTTTAGCTACAATACAAAATTAAGGGATGATGTAATTGTTGTGTACTGAGTTTTTTTTTTATTGTTTACATCTGTGACTGTTTATGTGATGTATCAACTGATGACAGTGTTGGGCGGTTAAAACCGCCCCCGGTTTTAACCAACGGTTTTAACCGTCCCGGTCAATACTCCCTAAGTGGTCAATACTGGTCAATTGAGATTTAAACTGTCCATTTTCCTATTTTTGTATATTTTTTGCAAAGATAAATTAAGCCTTTTCATTATGATATATGGATCAATTGGTTATCAATAATTTTCATTATATAATTAGATGTAATTTCATAAGTTTAATATATTTGGTTTGCTGAAACTGTGACCATAATATCTTCAGAACTATAAAAGAGGGTCACATATAGCATAACTAGACAATAGGATCTTCTTATACATGTACCTGGACAGATTAAGAATAACAGGACATTAAATAAACACAGTGATTTAATATGAATTGGGTGACTGATGCTCTAGATAAACAATGTGTTGCAATGTAAAGAGCAGGAGATGTACCTGAGCACAGGAAACAGAGTTGACAGTTGTTACTTAGCATACTCTAGGACCAGAGAGGACCAGTGTACATGTTATTGTTATGAAAACATCACCAGCACACCCCCTAAAATGTATATTTAGCAGTTAAATGAAGATTTGAAACAATAGTTAGTTCTTGATAAACTAAAGAATTTGAACAGAAATAGAAAACACTTCCCCCATCATAATATCTATGGCTTCAGCAAAACATTTTGGAATTTCTATGATATTGTTGAGGACAACAACAAGACCAGAGCAAGATGTAAAGACTGCAATGCTGTTGTCAGTGCCAAAGTAATACAGCCACGAAACAGTTTTTAATTTCTATAATAAACTTTTATATCTTCCCCTATTTAATTGAGTCATTTACATTATTTATTTAATAGTATGACTTGCAAGTATATTATAAACTGATAGTGCATGTTATGAATTACAGTATTTACCATAATGGCCACTGAAACATTTAAAATAACCAACAACACAGACTATAATGACCAAACAATTTTCAATCAACCAGTATTGACCGGTTTTAACCAGTATTGACCACCGGCCGGTCAATACTCATATTGACCACTTTTTTGCCAACCCTGACTGATCAAGCTGTACAGTGTCATGACATATAATGGCATAACTTCCATTTATATGCTTGTATGCTCAAGCATGCACATCATTTTGTCAATAGAAGGAGAGATTTTTAAAATGATAATTAAGATTTTTAACATGTATATGATTTTATGTCTTTGTTTGATTTTAGTATAATACCTGTAGAGAATATTTCAGTAATATGAAGTGCCACACATTTAGACACATGCATGTGGTGTTTAAAAGTCTCATCTGAAAGACCAGCAACTTTCTCTTTTGAATGCTAAATATGACGATGGAGCATTCACCCCACTACCTACATTTACACCCTAAATAAAGTACAAGCATGGCTCGAAACCATGATTTCTTGATAGTTGATCATGAAGCAAATGCTCTGTTACCACTGAGCTACCATGACCATTTTTTAGCATGAATTCATAGCTTAATTTTTTTTACAAATTATAATAATTTTTTTTGGTTAAATCCATAAATAGTATTAATTCCTCTACAATTCTGGGTAACCCCCTGCCTTTGGGGGTATAAGCACATCATTTCTTTCAGAATGGGACAATGTCAGCAGAGCTTTTGTTATTTGTTATACTCTTAGTGATGGCATCTATGAACAACAGGATAATGTTTTTAGATTATTATTTCCGATATCATATTTGTAAATGTTTATGAGGGATTGTTAAAAGCTTGTGGACAAAAGGACGCACTTATTAAAAATTCAGTTATCGTAAGTAAAAAATATAGGAGATGTGTAACAAGATTGTAGATTTGGACAATTTAATTTTTATAAGTATTGATTTCAGATACATGTATGACATTGGAGGGGGGGGGGGCTACAGTTAGATAATATTCTGGTCAGCATATTCGATAAACTACATGGAACTCATTAAATCACTTCTTTTTCTTTCAGTGGTCTTCAACTTTTAATCTCCAAGAAGGAAATGTAATTAAAAGATGAATAAAGTATCCTTAAGAATATCAGAAGAAAGGCTATGTGTTGAGAAAAACAGCCCTTCCTCAGTACCTCAGAACTAGATGATAGCCCGTAATTGTTACTTTATGCTGAATATGACACAGTATAGAAGATCTGATCATGAAGACGTAACACCATTGATACACTTGTCAACTGCCAAAATTACTTTCTGATAGTATGACGAGATTAGAAGATAACATGGTGTAGTCATGACACAAACTGCAAATCAAAGAATTAATTGTCTTCCCCAGAGGATGAACAGAGCACAATGGCTTCACATGGATAACATTTCCTTTTGAGTTTTGAAATTAGTAAGTATACAAAATATTTTAAGTCACATAGTCATAAAATAATTTTTTTAGATTTTCATCCTTGTTTGGTAAAACATGGGCAGGTGGGTGGATTTTACTTTATATTTTTTATTTTTCAGAATATATATTTCACGTTCATTATACTCACATGTTGCTGTAGAGTGTAGATTACTTAATTTTTTTTTTACATTGTTTTCTTTGGACAGAAAATTTCCATACAACAATATTATAATTGTTGTCGAGTGATTTTGAGGTACATTTTCATGTAACACTGAAGTTGAACATTCTTTTGCACTTCTTTAGATAAAAGTGATTTTTAGCTCACCTGAGCTGAAAGTTCAAGTGAGCTTTTCCGATCCCCTATTGTCCGTCTGTCTGTAAACTTTCACATTTCTGACTTCTTCTCAAGAACCACTGGGCCAATTTCAACCAAACTTGACAAAATTATAAGCATCCTTTGGTGAAGGGCTTTCAAGTTTGTTCAAATAAAGGGCCACACCCTCTTTCAAAGGGAAGATATAATTACAAAATTGCAAAAATAGGGTGGGGTCATTTAAAAATCTTCTTCTAAAGAACCACTGGGCCAGAAGAGCTGACATTTACATGAAAGCTTCCTGACATAGTGTAAATTGAAGTTTGTTCAAATCATGACCCCCTGGGGTAGAATAGGGCCACAATAGGGGATCAGTTTTACATGTACAAATATATAGGGAAAATCTTTGAAAATCTTCTTCACAAGAACTAGGAAAGTAGGAAAATAACAAGGCCAGGAAAGTGCAA
The DNA here is from genome assembly GCF_947568905.1 of Ostrea edulis. Taxonomy (NCBI): domain Eukaryota; kingdom Metazoa; phylum Mollusca; class Bivalvia; order Ostreida; family Ostreidae; genus Ostrea; species Ostrea edulis. The sequence goes on along the minus strand of NC_079166.1, from coordinate 98,017,156 downwards.
ATTTACATAAAGGCTTCCTGAAATAGTGCAGATTCAAGTTTGTCAAAATCATACCTCGCAGGAAAGAGTGGCCGAGGCCACAATAGGGGATCAAAGTTTTACATACAAATAAGTATAGAGAAAATCCTTAAAAATCTTCCCCCTAAGAACCATTAGGCCAGACCAGTTTACATTTACATGAAAGCTTCCTGACATACAGCTCTGTAGTGCAGATTCAAGTTTGTAAAAATAAAATTTCCAAAAGGTGTCACTGTGTTCGGTGTAATTTTTGTTCGTTCTGCACAAACTTGCTCACTCAGCTTGACACAGCCTAGGTGTTCACATGTAAATTTTTAATTTTTCGTAACTTAAAATTTCGTGTAGCAATGGTGGCCAGATCAAATTTTCCTTCCAATGTTATAATAGGACTGGACATGGGTATCATTTTATATACAATTTAAAGTATGTTTTTGCATGTACACATTTTTCTAATACCTGTAGACAATTATTAAACACCAGGCAGTCGTCCCCCTATTCCCTCTACAAGCTATATGTGTGTTTTCTTTTGTAGTTAGATTGTAGGTAGGAGAAACCATGGCCCGCTTGAGTAGGTTTGGGCTACAATACTTGAATAGTGATCAAAGTTTTAGAAGCGAATATTTAAAAAAAATCTTTAAATATGGGCCAAGGTGAATCAGGTGAGTGATGTTTGAATATGCAGTTGATGCAGGATCAGGATATGCCATTGCTTTATCCGCTAATTAATGAGTCATAATTACCATCATTGTACCACAAAGCATCAATCACTGTACTGTAGCTCTTTTGCTTAACATTGTTCAATTCAGTTTGCCATCATCTTCTAGTCTAAGACATGCACATTCAATAAAGTTCCAAACACAGGATTAGGAAATGGCATGATATCGCATACTTTCACATTCAATAGCATCTCCATTAATCATGCAATTTTAACAAGACATACATGTGCAGTCACTTGACCAAATGCATCTTACACTGCAACAGTCCTTCACAACTACCACATCTTTGGGTACCCTTATAATAGAAACATGTCAAATATGCCAAAATATGCCAAAATGTTAGGGTCAGTCATTGAAATGCTCTAAATGTTTGATATACAGGCCAAATATTTGTTCTCAATATTTAAAAAAAAAAAGAAAAAAAAGGTAGAATAAAAATAAATGGGGTGGGTAATTTTGAGAGGGGTGGGCGTGGATGATAATCTAAATATCAAATTCTATGTGGTCTTAAGTACAGTAGATATGAAAGCAGATCTCAGTATTTAGCAATTTGTTGATCCATAATTTATTTACAGATTTTATATGATATAATTTTGTATAATTAAATCTTAGATGATATATGTAGAATAATTATATCATTTAGCAAAATGTAATGATTTGTATACTATAGATATACATGTAGTAAATTTGTGTAACATTCAACCCAAAAACGAATTTGCATATTTTAATTGATATTTTTCCTTATCATTTGCATATTTTTTCAACTTAAATTGACCACCAACAAATTATAAATAATTTGTTTTTAGCTTAGCTGAGCTTTTCTGATTGAAACTTGTACTGAAGTTTATATTGTCAGTCTGTCCATCTGTCTGACACAAAATCTTGTGACCGCTTCTCCTCTTGTATGGCTTATTGGAAAGACTTGAAACTTTGTACAATGCTTCATTCCATTTGTAGATGTGCATATATTGATTCAGAAGAGGGATGGAGGATGTTATATAGCTTGTAAACACTTCTCCTCTTATATGGTTTATCGAATAGTCAGGGAATGGGATACAATTGTTCACAGTGCAACACGAGTTATTTCCCCCTGAATACAGGGGGCGCACAACACGGTGGGGTCCTCAAGTGATTTTATCATTATAAGGATTAGATAGAGAATTTACTATTAAACATTTTCTGATTGTAATTAAATGCCAGTAAGTTAAGGAATTTTTATAGAAATTAAGTGTAATTACTGACATTTGATATGATCGACTGTACAAATTTTTTAGTCATTTATTATATTTATACGTCCTGTATGGGATTTTTCACATTCCACGATATCTCAGTTAAGATCAGAATAAGGATGAGCAATTCTTCCATTAATACTTTTTATCAATATTATTGACGACCAAAAAAATCCACAATGAATATGCAAGAAATTACATGTGCAACCAACACATGCAATCATTAACTTGTAATCCTTTCACACTGTGGACAAAAATATGTACACCAGGTGTCAATAAACGGAACATATGTTAAGTATATCAAATACGTATCTCTCAATGCAAATTTTCTGTTGAAATCTGTTTTCTAATATATAGTATAGTATAAAATTATAGTGGAACTATAAAATCTAAGGAACTAATTAATTGAATATCAGGACTAACCTCCCCCCCCCCAATTGTAAATTCAACTTCACCTTCCCTCCCCCCTTTTGAAAATATTGTTACATACCCGATGATTATATTTACATCATCATATGGTTTCATGGTGCTTTTGTTCCCATGCCCTGAGGGGTTTATTATTTGTTTTTGGTTTTTTTACAGATTACTCATGAACGTTTTGGTATTAATTGTACCATTACCTGGACAGAATTAAGTACTAAATAGACCTACTGGATATAGGTCTAGTCTATACCCCCCTTCCCATCCCTTCAATTTAACGAAATGAATATATTCTAAAGTGTTCGTCGTAGAATTGGATACACTATAAGCTTTGTTATTACTGTATAGGGGGAAAATAAATCGCGGTGAAAATTTTCGCTTTATTCGTTGTCTAGACAAATCCGCGAATTTAAGAAACTGTGAATATTTTTATTTGTATTATTCTTCAATACACAATGTGTTTTAAAAAAGGGGGAGGAGGCTTACAGTGATTCGAATCTGCGAATTTATCAACCCGCAAATGTGTCTAAAATGAAAAAAAAACGCGAAAATTACAACCCGTGAAATTATTCCCCTATACAGTATAAGGGATATGATACAACCTGTTAAAACTCAACCCATAATAAAGATTTTGATACCATCAGCTTTACAATACCCTATTTGTTACCACTATTTTATGTGAATCTTAGGACCCCATCGGTAAGCACGCCCCCTACTTCCGGTGTAAGGGTAGTAACTGCAAAAATGAAGGCCATATTGCATGTGTACAATATTTCATTATCATTTAATGTTGTTCACATTCTTCTGACCCAGGGATCTATTGATTGATTGATTGATTCTTTGATGTTTTCCGCCACACTCAACAATTTTTCAGTTATATGGTGGCGCCCAGTTTTCATTGGTGGAAGAGAGAACACAGATACAATGTCCATATGTACCTGGGAAGAGACCACCGACCTTCCGAAAGTAAACTGGGAAACTTTCTCACTTACCGGCGCGAGTGGGATTCGAACCCGCACCGAAAGAGGTGAGAGGCCGTGTGATTTTGAGTGCAATGCTCTAACCACTCGGCCACGGAGCCCCCCCCCCCCCCCCCCCGGATCTAATATTTTCCTACAATTTACAGTGGATCAAAGAGAATTGTTTTATAGTTTTTTTTCTTCTTTTGTATTTGACCCAGTATGTCTCTGCAGAGCAGAAATCTACATAGATCTGGTATTTTCTAATGATTTAGTGTTCACTTTTTTTTAGCAATCAATCAACTTTTTTAAAATTAGTTTTTCAATCAAAAATAGCATAAATATAAATCTATAGCTAACCAGGGGTATGATGCATGTGACCCAAATTTGTCATTATGCAGGGGCCTATATCTATTCTACAAAATATATTTGATGCACATTAAAGTTTGAAAATTTTGATTCAAATTGTGCATTAAAACCGCTGTTTGACAGGGCATAAGTATTATTTTAAAGTTACATATGTACGTAAGTATCTTTGCTAGATATGATGTTCAAAAATATTATTAATCAGTTTTTTAATTACTGATTAGATCACCTGAGTGGGTATAAGGATTGATAAACTAAGATTTTGATTTTTTATAAAAAGCTAACAGACAGATGAAAGAACTGGTTAAATATCATAATATAGTCCATCATATAACAAGGGTGCATGAAAATCAGGTTCTAGAGCAGATATTAAGAGGTAGAATATTGATGATGCGTCTTATCTGGTTCATGTAAGTTGTAACACCCTCTTCATTAATACTGTGCATTTTGACAAAATAGTATATGAAGTGCAGTGGTTCCATTGAATTTGAATAAATATATAGTTAGTAGTGGTAGGGAACAGGTATTGCTTGAATGTGTCTACTAGATTTCTTGTTAAATAACATTCACTGTAATTTCAGTCAAACATAATTTTGCATCAAAGAGAACAAGTGGCTTTGACATAACCCAGAAATTACAATATTCATTAAAAAGAGCATGGCACCAGGATAGCTAGATGCCCATATTCCCAGCAAAATGAGTCAGTCCTAAAGAGAGTCCACTTGAGATGAAATAAATCATTAAAATGTATTGAGAAAAGGTATATATATACAAGTTTTGATTTGCACCTTAAGAGTATTGATGATATGTATTTTGACAGCCTCCAACTAAAATACAGTGAAAACATTGCTGCAGTACTGTAATTATGTCTCCCCTCTTTCAGGGGGAGACATACGGTTTTTGTACTTTCTGTCCGTTTGCCACAAAATCTTGTGAACACTTCTTCTATATGGCGTATCGGATAGACTTGAAACTTTGTTCAATGCTTCATTGCCATTTGTAAATGTGTATATTGGTGGGACGGGAGGATCCAATTATTTTCCTAAAAGTTATAGTAGGTCTAAGAAGGTTGGAGGATGTAAAATACCTGGTCAACACTTCTCCTATATGGCTTATTGGATAGATTTGAAACTTTGTACAATGCTTCATTGGCATTTATAGATGTGCATATTGTCGGGACAGGAGGGTTCAATTATTTTCCTAAAAGTTAATAATAGATCTAAGAGGGGTGTAGGATGTTAAAAAAGCTTGTTAAAAAAAATTCTCCTCCTCTACGGCTTATCCGATAGACTTGAAATTTTATACTTCAATTCCATTTGTGATGTGCATATTGCAGGGACAGATCGAAGATGCAAATGTTGTCCTTAATATAGTGGATCTGAAGGGTTGAGGGTGTAAAATAGTTTGTGAACCCTTCTCCTATGTGGCTTATTGGAGTTCATCATGTCTATGTTCCTGCTCATGCTTTATCTTCCATACCATGCAGTACATTAAGGGGTTGGAGGTTTCATTTGCAGCACTTCCAATTTGGGGAGCTGGGGATACATTTGTTTTTCATAAAAACAATCTGTAGTTATGATATATTTGTCATAAAATGTTTATGATATCTGTATCACTTTGAATCTTTAAAAAATGATAATTGATATGTGAATTAATATTTACAGCTGATCATTTGATAAACACTTACTTTGTACAAATAGAAATTATGATTTTTATCTACTTATACATTTCTTGCTATCTCTATGAAGACCTTTTACGAAGACCTTTTACTAACCATTTCTCTAAATATATTTGCAGATTTGTCAGAATGTTATGCATCATGATCAACAGAAAAGAACTTCACAGGTAGACCAAAGCTGACATGGGATGGGATCTTAAAACAAGACCTAGAGTTTACAGGATTGGATAGGATCAACCACTGGGTCGCCAAGTGTGGAAGTACAAACTTCAACCTCGACAGGACAGCCAGGCCTCACCCTTGCAAAAAGATTAATTTGGCCTGGATAGTCAAAATGAGTGATGATGGTGATATCAAGGTCTGACACTGGAAGCTCAGTAAGGGTAGATGCTGGCAATAGCGCTGTTTAGCAAAACAACAAACAGGTTTAACATTGAACATGTTTTTATACTTTTTAGCTCACCTGAGCCAAAGGCTCAAGCGAGCTTTTCTAATCACTTTTGCCTGTCGTCCGTCTGTCTGTAAACTTTTCACATTTTCTTTTTCTTCTTTAGAGTGAACCACTGGGCAAGTTTCAATCAAACTTGGTACGCATCATCAATAGATAAAGGGTATTCACGTTTGTTCATATAAAGGGTCATGCACCCTTCAAAAAGGAAATAATCATGGAAATGCAAAAATAGGGTGGGTTCATTTAAAAAACCTTTTCAAGAACCACTGGATCAGGAAAGTTGAATTCACATAAAAGCTAGGTTCCTGTTTTGTGCAAATCATGGTCTCCGGGGGTAGGGTGAGGTCACAATAGAGGATCAAAGTTTTACATTCGTATATAGTGCAGATTCAAGTTATTTAAAAGTCATGGCTCACAGGGGTAGAGTGGGGTCACAATAGGGGATCTAAGTTTTACATGTGAAATATATACAAGGAAAATCTTTTAAAATCTTCTCCTCAAAAACTAGATGCAGAATCGTAGCTCTTTGATAAGATATTGGGGCAAGTCAGAGAGCTTCAGATGAACCCCTTATAAAAGATCTTCAATTTAGGGCACACAAAAAAGTGCATGGTTAAGTCCCTCTATCACTGCATTCCTGCATCGCTGTCTCATGAATTTAATATTAAATAATTCCTAACATATTTTCCCACTATACTTTCAAATATATATTCTCTAAACCCACATATAACCCAAAAACTCGCAGTTTCAAGTGATTTTCTTTGTTGATGTAGCCATGTTAGGTAGCCAGTCAATTTGAACCCCAGTTCATTTCCATACTTACACTCATTTTGAAACAAAATGTCTGTGAGAACTAATATCCCCACAAATATTTTTAGTGAAGTATTTTGGATGAAATCATCTCTGTTGGGTTAAATACTTATTATTCAAATACTGTGGGTTTGAATATTGAACAAATATCACAGCTTTCTTAGGTTTGGTCCCCATCCCTGCCAGTCTGTTTTTATGCTTAACTATTGAAATGGAGTGTAAGGGATCAGACTAGGCTTTTATAGGATTATCAATTTTCAAAAGCTTTAGAAAAATTATATAATTTTAGGCCATTTGAGTAAACTCAGATGACGTATTGCTATTGGTCTGCATCGGTTGTAGTCCATCGATGTTAACAATTGAACATTTTTTACTAAATTCTATAACTGAAAGGTGAAGATAACGAACAGCGATCAATCTACGATTCGAATAACGAAATTCTTTTCAAATTTAGTATGAAGCACACAAATTTACATTAAACCTTTTTGACATGGTGCATATTCAAGTTTGTTAAAATCATTTCTCTGGGAGGTATGGTGTGCTAACAACAGGGAATCAAAGTTTTATATGCTGATATATTTAAAGGAAAAAGCTTTAAAGATATCTCTGGAACTATTTAAGCTAGGGCTTTCATATCTTGTATATACAATTCTTATGGCAAAAAAATCTGACCTATTCAGTATGTCTTGAACTACATTGTGTTTAAGGTAGATATTCTATATATAATATATATTATGAATTCTTATGATAAAACCTTTCATCTTGTTTATAGGCCTCTGGTTAGCGCGGGTTCGACTCCTGCTCGCACCAGTAAGTGAGAAAGTTTCCCAGTTTACTCTCGAAAGGTCGGTGGTCTCTTCCCAGATACATTGTATCTGGGTTCTCTCTTCCACCAATAAAAACTGGGCACCACCAGATAACTGAAAAATTGTTGAGTGTGGCGGAAAAGAGATAAAACAATCAATCATATTATGTTCTTTGACCTTGTGACCCTGAACTCTGAGTTTGACCTACTTTTAAGAAAGTATAACCTATTAAGTATATCCAGGACTATTTTATATAGGGCTTTCATGTTTTGTATATATATTACTTATGGCAAGGTCTTTCATATCATACCAAGACCTATAACTTTTTACCTTGGTCTTATCCAGAACAGCAATATCATGCTAGTCATATCTTTGTGTTATATGATTTCATTTTAGTAATTTCTTTAGAGCTAGGTTTGGGTCACATTATTCATGAGAATAAAAATTGATAAAATAGCATTTAAAAATCAAAACATCAGGGCCAAGGTGACTCATGTGAGCGATGTGGCCCATGGACCTCTTGTTGATTTTGAAATTTGTACATATATCATTTGTATGAGAAATGGAACTCTTTTTTTCTTTTACAAATACATGTATTATCATATAGATCCATCTTTGTTGATTATTTAATCAAAGGACTACATTCAATTCATTCAATGTATTAAATGTAAATTTATTGATATGACTGTGGTTGAATTACTCATGTATGTATACATTTTTCTCGCACATGCAATTACATATATGATGTATATATATTTACTAATTGTATATATAATATCCCCTGTATTAATACAATAAAATATATGACTGAGAATAAAAGATCTGCTGTTTTCATTGCTACCATGAAACATTAAAAGATTAGAATAATTCAAATATGTTAATGAATTCTGTAATATATGAATTTGATATTTGTATACGATTGCCTCACTGGTGTTCAATGTGAACTTTGGTTTATCGTTTCAGTTTGCTCTTTATATCAAATCAAAATTTAAGACAAATAAGGAATTATTTCCGAAATTGGTTAATATGGTACATTGTAGTAAAATAATCAAGAGTTTATTCATATGAGATAGCTAAATTTCACATGAATAACCAATGACTGATTCTTAATTGTCAACATTTTTCCCACACATTTCAGAAATTACCCCGGTACATACTATTAGGGGATTATAAGATTCCTTGAGAAGTTAAAAAAAATTAAATATCACCTTTTCAAGGAGAAAAGTCCCTTTAAGTATATGAATCCTATGAAGAAATTAAAAGAGAGGTGGCTATAGTATATGCCACCCACCTGATCTTTATTGTGTCGCCTGCGTTACGCGCAGTGGCGACATATAGGGATCACTATCCGTCGTCCTGCGTCGTCGTCTGTCGTCGTCGTTGTCACAAAATATTTCTGTCACACTTTTCTCAAGAACCACATGGGGCAACTCCCTGATATTTGGCACAGAGAATCAGTGTGGCCAACTGTATTGTGTAAGACATTTTCGAATCTGTCGCTTATCAACTTCCTGTTTGCCGGGACTTAGAATTTTTTACAGCAAAAAAAGTTTTTGCTGAAGATTTATTTTATGATTAACTGAAGGACAGTATTTTTATGTACAAAAGGACAGTATTTGTAATTCCCATACTGAAGGACAGTATATGTGATTTCAGAACAGCACTAATCATGATCTTTCTTGAGAAACAGTAAATTGGATATATAAAAAGACAACAAGACTAATCAGTAAACCCAACAGATAATTACTTATGGTTATTACCATTGTCTTGAAGAGCACAGTAACAGGCTGATACATATTTTCAAACATATGTTTTCATTCAGTCTACATTTAATAAATGTCTTAATCTCCCACAAATTCCATTGCATAATAATGTCTCATCTTTCAATTGCAATTAAGTTATCGTTAAAGAATGTTTAGTAATTCTCAAAACCTTTAAAAGGAGTATTAAACTAACAAAAACCATTTGAATAATTTACTTTTTCAACATTATACGTGATATATTACATATAGAATGAAATAGCAGGCGACACATGTCTTCCGGGGAAGACTTAATACTGCGTTTTTCTGCAACATATTCAAGTGTGTATTTATCATTTGTATGGTGAGATTCATTTGTGGCAAGAGCTGGTATGATGTCTTGAGTCATAGAAAGCACCGGAATCCACTAGGAATATTTGAAGATATCTTTAATTATTTGAAGATATCAATTCATTTCATGCACGTAACATTGCAATAAAAAATCTCTTCAAATAATTAATGATATCTTCAATTCTGCATTATATATTGCGAGCATGAATTGAATTATTGATTTCATTATTTATTCTGCTGAATTGATGCACGCAATAATTTAATTGTTGTTCTCAAATGAATCATAATTTAATGATACCAACAATAGAATCAATGCATGCTACAATTCAATTGAAGAGAGCAATAACTCATTAATGCTAACATCACTTAATGTGCGCAATAATTGAATTATTGCTCTCTTCTATTAAATTAATGATATCATTAATTGAATTGATGCGTGCAATAATTATTTTAGAGAGAGTAATTATTTAAGAGAGATATAATCCTCAATTCAACATATCCACAATTGAATGATTTCTTTAATTGAATTGTTGCTCTCTTTTTAAAAAAAAATGATGTGCGCATTTATTACGTATGAAATAGGCTTGTATATATAATTAAAAAGATCCTCCATTGAATTAAAAGAGGTAATCAAATTATTCATACATAGCTCTAAATTAATTTTTGCGACCAATATTTCCACCACATGGATATGGACATCAATTGAATTGATGAGAGCGATAATTGATTGGATGCGCGTATATTATTGAACTTCAATTATTTGAGCTTATGTAAAACATTAATAATATTTTAAAAATCAACCTGGTGAATTTGTATTACAAAAGTCATGAGAGGACACGTCCAGTTTTTTAATAAAAACAGAAGGTAATGTATTCCCTTGAATTTGGTCATCCCTGTCCTCAGATCGGCAGAGAAAGGAGTTGGGGTCCAAATCACTTTTATGGGGGAGATTATTTCTCATTCAAAGGCGCGAATTGCCAATGTTTATGGAGTGTTTTAAATCTTTACTTGCCTTTCGAAACTGAACTGAGTTCATCAATAAAACTTACAAATATGTAACTTGAATTTTACCTTTCGTTATAATAGTTAAATTTATGCACAATGTACCAGGTTCAATTTTCGGTGTGTTTCAGACGTGTTTAATGATGGAGGGGGGGGGGGGGTCCAACACATAACACGTTTAGTAGATATTTAGTTGACGGCATGTGGCGGGAGCGAAACCAAAAATTATCCAAAGGAAGGGCGTAATGAGTGCATAAGGCACGAAATCTCTAAACAAAAATATCTAAGATGAAGCAAAATCGTGATTTTTGGGAGTTCTCTATTACAATTTTGTCCTCATATTTCAAGGTGAGATGATAGTCGAAATTGACATAGTGTGCATGTGCATATCATTAACATGTAGATATTTTTGTAACAGTATATGAAGGAATCGGGAGCAAATCCTAATTCTGAAGTTATGTTATATAAACTGGTTTTATAAACCGGATTTTCAAAGGATTTATGGTTTTTGCAACGTTTGATTAAAGTTTTCTGTAAGGCCACATATATGCAGTTGCATATACACAGAATATTCAGGAAAATGTTCCCTTTTAGAGTGGAATTAAGATATCGTGTAACATTTCTTTACAAAGATATCTAATTTGTATTTATGTCAAAAGTCAACAAAAAATTTGAAGTAATACAAAAAATGTATATAATTATGAATACTTGTTTTTAGATCTTTTAGTCACTGTTATACAGAATTTTGATTTTATTTATCATACTTTTTGGTCGAATTACTAAAGAGTCTGGCCCGTACAGCATGCATTGGCAAACGAGGGAGTCCATAATCATAGAAGTATATATATATATATATATATATATATATATGTGTGTGTGTGTGTGTGTGTGTGTGTGTGTGTGTGTGTGTGTGTGTGTGTGTGTGTGTGTGTTTGTAAGCCCTGTCAATTGAACCAGTGAATAAGAAGGCACACGTGTAAATCAACACGGGGTCGGTCAAAGGAACACGAAAATGGTGGTGTTCAGTTGGATTTTTATAAAAATCAGCATAAAATCATTAAATAGTTCATCTACCATCAAAATCCTGAAGTGTTTACTTAACAGGATTTATGAGATGTGTGTAACAGGTGTGTAAAGATTTAGCACTCGTCCATCTTTTTTCCTTGCGAGCATGGCTTACACACTTTCGAAGTGCGCATGCTCTGTTTTGAATGACGTAATTTGTGATGTCATCATAATGGAGTTTTCCAGGGAAAGAAGTTGGCCCATCTGTGGTAAGTAAACATGGTTGAAAGAAAATTTTTGCATATTAACAATGAGTTTTTTATTAGATAGACTGATTAAATGGTGTTTCATACCGATCGTGTTATGTACAAGCGACAGAGTACCCGAGTTACTGAAAATTCCGATGATGAAAGTGATATATCTAGTACGTGAACTGTTTGGGGTTTTTTCTAAAATTTAATCTTTGCAGTTAATGTACTCTGTATACTAAAAATTCATATTGATTTTGGATAGAATTTCACATTTAAAAACAAATAGATATGCGCCAAGTCCCTAGGAATCAACCCCACCCCCACCCCTCCACACGGGACTTTTTTTTTGGATGATTGGACCGTATCCCCCTTTTCATCTGTCTCCCTACTTTGAAGTTTTTTTCCCAACGCCATGACATAAATAGATAAATAAATAAAATGCAAAAATAAAAACGAAAGATATATATGTATTCGGATTGGCATGTTCCACTTTGTCCGGGTTGAAATCCCCGAGGATGCAAATGTACATTACGCCGCACTGTTTGCAGTACGCACATGGTACAGGTGTACCACATAGGTATGTAGCTACTAAGACTATAAACCAAACAGAATATCATATGTAAAACTATTACTCTGAATGCATTTTACTTGTTTACAATGTAGCCTGTCGGGGTGTGGTGCATGTCACACGCGTTGTTTACACGTGCACTTTAGGTGGCAGTGGAGGAAATTCGAACCATGTATGGATTATTGTCTCCTGATAACTTTGGCAGTTAACTTTTGATTTCAATCTACTTTTTAAGAATAATATAACCCTCGCTAATCATTGCCAAGCTGCATTTTGATCTTGGCAGAATGATCTTCAGCTACAATTCAAAATTAAGGGGTGATGTTGTGTACTGAGTTTTTCTTGATTGTTTACATCTGTGACTGTTTATGTGATGTATCAACTGATCAAGCTGTACAGTGTCATGACATATAGTGGCATAGCTTCCATTTATGTACTTGCGCATCATTTTGTCAGAAGAAGAAAATTCTAAAATGATAATTAAGATTTTTAACATATATATGAATATACATGTATGTGTATGTTTGATTTTAGTATAATACCTGTAGAGAATATTTCAGTAGTATGAAGTGCCACACATTTAGACGCATGCATGTGGTGTTTAAAGGTCTCATCTGAAAGACCAGCAACTTTCTCTTTTGAATGCTAAATATGATGATGGAGCATTCACCTCACTATCTACATTTTCACCCTAAATAAAGTACAAGCATGGCTCGAAACCATGATTTCTTGATCCTGTTACCAGTCTTCACGAAAAACTTTGTAAAGCACAGGCCCTTCGGGCCTCCCAGTATAATAATTGTGCAAGCCCGAACAATATTTTGCAGGCCCAAAATGTTTATTTTCTAATTTGATCTCTTGTTATTTGCTGATTCTACTCTATGCACAGTTCTTTTACTGTAGGAAAATACAGGTCAAGATGATCATAGTTAAAGAACAACTGACATTAAAAGGATTATATTATTTTTGAACATATTAATCCAGTATATGCGAAAGTTTTTGGACCACACAGGACATTCGGTCCAGTGTAATCAATGAACACACCGGACCGAACCAAATTTTGTCAGACCGAAAAACCTAATGTAAAAAAGTGAAACACGTGAAAATGTAAAACCAAGGGAATCTTATTTATTATACTAGTAATACTATTCCAGGAATCCTTCCCGTATAATACTTTAGACAGTCCATGCGGTTTTAATCAATTCATTTACGTATTTGGATGTGTGCTATTTTTTTTACTTATAACAAACTCCGCATCAAGATAGTAAAGCTCAAAACCGGACATTGAGACATCTGACATTCCGATCCGGTGTAAAAAATGATGCATCGGACCTGAGGCACTGCACATCGGTCAGGTCCGACGGTCCGATGTCTTTCGCATAGACTGATTAATCTCGCAGATACATCAGCAGCTCATGTTCAACTCTGTTTTGTATACACCACGTACAAAACATTTTTTAAATGTTAGCCAAGGCCTACCCTCGCAGTGTTCGAAATTGGTTTAAAACTTGGTATAGACCACAGGTCTATGCCAAAATAAGATGACTTAGACCTCATCGAATTGGCATAGACCACAACATTGAAAAAATAATAACACAAATTTAAAACATTTTCATTTACTTCTAATATACTTAGAAAGTGTATTTTCTTTCCATTTCTGTAATATCATCCTTTTCTCATAATGTTTATCAGACGTCGACTGACCATGCAAGGCCCTCTTGGATAACTTTATTGCTTTAAATCTAGAAAATTGGCATAGACAATTTGGTCTATCTCAATTACAGTTGGCATAGACCAGTGCCATTTGACATATACTCGGTCTATGGTTAATTTTGAACACTGCCCTCGGTCCAATGGGGCATGAATTTTCGTTTTTTTCTCCTCGTACGACAGTTTTTTTTTGGTTTTTTTATCGGATGGTTGTGATTGTGAAATACGCTTGGGTGGTTTTGAATTTCCCGGACGAGCCCCCTCCCTATACTTCAGAAAAGGCAGCATGGTTGATAATTTTTCTATGCGAAATTTGACTACTAAGTCATGACATTTAGTCTGAGTCAATCTCACGCTTTATTTGTAATATATACAGAACATATAAGAAAACATTTACAGGCCCATCGGACTCCAGGGTTTAATATTTTAAGAAGCCCGATCCCGATTTTACTGGCCTCGGGCATCAGGCCACTAGTTAATGTCGAAGACTGTGTTACCACTGAGCTACCATGACCAATTTTTATACGCCCGTCTTAAGACGGGACGTATTATGGTATGGCGTGTCTGTCCGTCCGTCTGTTAGCTTTTTCGTGTCCGACTCGTAACTTAAATACTACAAGGCCTAGAATCATCAAACTTTGTCTGTAGATACATCTTGGGTAGAAGGTGTGTCGCACATTAAAACCAGGTCACTGTGACTTTTCATTAAGAAGATATGGCCATATATGGCAAAAACTTGTCCGGCTCATAACTTGAAAACTATTAGACCTAGAATCACCAAAATTGGTCAACTAATGCATCTTAGGTAGAAGGTGTGTCGCATCCTACTTTAAGGTCACTGTGACATTTAATTAAGGTGATATAAAAAAAAATGTTTTAATGGGTACTATCTATACTGTTAACAATATGCGACGGGCGTATCATGTGCCATGGCGGTGCACTTTATTTAACATGAATTCATAGCTAAAAAAGAATTATTACTAATTTTTTGGTTAATTCCATAAATATATTATTCCGCTCTCTAGACACAATTCTGGGTTACCCCCCTGCCTTTGGGGGTATAAGCACCTCATTTCTTTCAGAATGGCACAATGTCAGGAGAGCTTTTGTTATTTGTTATACTCTTAATGTTGATGGCATGCATCTATGAACAACAGGATAATTTTTTAGATTATTATTTCTGATATCATATTTGTAAATTGTTTATGAGGGGTTATTAAAAGTTTGTGGACAAAAGGACGCACTTATTAAAAATTCAGAGTTATCGTAAGTGAAAAATATAGGAGATGTGTAACAAGATTGTATATTTGAAGATTTTAATTTTAATTAATTTTTATAAGTGTTGATTTCAGATACATGTATGACATTGCATGCTTGGGGGGGGGGGGGCTACAGTTAGATAATATTCTGGTCAGCACATTCGATAAACTACATGGAATTCATTAAATCACTTCTTTTTCTTTCAGTGGTCTTCAACTTTTAATCTCCAAGAAGGAAATGTAATTAAAAGATGAATAAAGTATCCCTAAGAATACCAGAAGAAAGGCTATGTGTTGAGAAAAACAGCCCTTCCTCAGTACCTCAGAACTAGATGATAGCCCTTAATTGTTACTTTATGCTGAATATGACACAGTATAGAAGATCTGATCATGAAGAAGTAACACCATTGATACACTTGCCAACTGCCAAAATTACTTTCTGATAGTATGACGAGATTAGAAGATATCATGGTGTAGTCATGACACAAACTGCAAAATCAAAGAATTAATTGTCTTACCCAGAGGATGAACAGAGCAAGATGGCTTCACATGGATAACATTTCCTTTCGAGTTTTGAAATTAGTAAGTATACAAAATATTTTAGGCCACATAGGGCCAAAAAAAATATGTTTGTTTTAGGTCGCCTCTGATTTTAAAAAAAGGGTTGGTAGGTAGGTTTATTTTATTTTTTTTTTTTAATATTTTTTTTTATAAAAATAAATAAGTGCCTTCGAATCAATGAAAATTTTATAGTTAAAGTTGTAATATAATGTGTTTAACAGATAAAAAATGGGTTCAGAGCACAATGTTTAATTGACAAAATACACAGTATGTGATGGAGTTTTAATATTACAATTATAGATGTCTTGGCATTTCGGGTAATAGTTCGTATATCGATGAATTGAAATCGGAAAATTGAAAAAAATTAATAGGGTCGGTGGATATATTTAGGGTCGGGCAAGCGACCTGAAACAAACACATTTTTTATTTTGGCCTAGTCATAAAATTATTTTTTAGATTTTCATCTTTGTTTGGAAATAAAAATGGACAGGTGGTTGGAGTTTATTTTTATGCCCCCCTTAGAAAAAGAGGGGGCATATTGTTTTGCACCTGTCTGTCGGTCGGTCTGTAGACCATGTGTTGTCCGCTCAATATCTTGAGAACCATTCACTTGATGATAATGATATTTCATATGTGGGTTAGCAGGGTTTGACATTTACTTTCTTGAGCACTAGACCAGTCGGGCTACTTCAAATAATATTTACTAGACCTGACCTTACATCCACTAGCCCTGACCAACTTTCCAGAGAAAAGAAACCCTGATGGTTTCTCCATATTTAAGTACTTAATTCAAATGACAAACGTTAAGTTTAAACTAAAACATACTTAATTGTCTCAAAAACATCTTTAGTCTCGTCATTCAATTTGGTGCTTTTATTTTCAAACTTCCCAATCTACTCCTTTTTTTTTCTCGGAACATCCTTCCTTGATGACGAGAAGTCGAGACATTCCCGCACATGTGTCAACAACGAAAAATGGCTATTTACGATTTAATTTATTCATTTGATACAGGCAACGAAATTAAGGGGAAATACTCGCTAAATGCGAGTTAAAAATTGAATTTGCAAGTAAAAAATCACAAGTGATCGCAACTTTTTGCGAGTGAAAAAACCCCAATCTTTTTCCCGGATTTCCTCGGTTTATTGGCTGTACTTTGAAGTTTACAATAATCTTGTCTTGTGCATAGAAACTATTTACAGAATGAATATACAAGTATTGAAAAAGTAAACGTGGATCGAATAAATAACTAAGGCCAAGGTCATCTCAGTCGATGGCCTACTTCATACACACTTTGGATGTCTCAGAGACGTCTGATTTAAATAGCAAGCATATTGATCTCGTCCGTGTCTATATAAAACAACACATGACAGTGTGTCACCATTTCACGCGGTGTCCTTCTGTACTCTATAGTCAAACACTTCGAGTTCGCGGGGTTTTCTTTTCAACTAGAATTTTTTTAGATGAAATTTCCAAAAGTTTTGAACATATAGTTTAAATTGGCGCAAACAGTCTTCAAGATTTCAATCCACATGATGCTGTTAATAGGTGGTAGATCTCTGGACAGCGAGTACGCCGCACAAGTGTACCATATGACCCGCACCATGTATGTTGTCTGATAATTCATTGAATTTTAAATGAAAGAATTCGCAATCTTATTTTTATTATTGCACTTTAAAGGAGATTTTAAAAGATTTTCCCAAAATTTTGATAAAGAGACATGCTTGTTTTCTTAAATTCATGTAAAACAGTAATCGATTGAAAAATGCTAGTAAAAGCTCAATTTTGCTAGTTGGAAAATAATCCACTAGCTAAAATTTGCTAGTGGTGAAAAAAGTTAATTTCGATCCCTGTGATAGACACTTTCTTATATTCAATTAAAATAAACTGGGGTTTTTTTCAAATGAAAATAAATTCAGTTTATATATATTTATCCGAAATATAACTTTACACCCATTAACAAAGAGTAAATGTCGTAAAACATCACTTCCGACAGCGACTATGTATTCGAACTAAAAATAGAGATTTTGTCATCACGCGGTTCAAAATTGCTCGCAAACTCTTTACAGTTATTTTTTAAAGTTAAAAATAAGATATCTTATGGTTTAAAATAAAGTTTCTTGTTTATTTTATCAACATGACCAGTCGGACTAGTAAATTGACATTTTACCCGACCGGACCTATCATTTAGTAGACTCGGTCGGTCGGACGTGCCTTAGTGTCAAACCCTGGTTAGTTATGAGTAGAAGAGGATCCTTATTGTTTTTCAGGTCAAAAGGTCAAAGGTCAAGGGTCAATCTACTCTGGACATAGGAATATAATGTCCGCTCAATATCTTGAGAACCCTTTGCTTGAAAGACATCAAACTTGGCACACTGGTACATCCTAAGAAGTAGATGACCCCTATTGATTTTAAGGTCATATGGTCAAAGGTCAAGGGTCAAACTGCGCATGGGAATATACTGACCATTCAATGTCTAGAGAACCCTTTGCTTGACAGACATCAAACTTGGTACACCAGTACATCTTCAGAAGAAGATGACCCCTATTGATTTTGAGGTCACATGGTCAAAGGTCAAGGGTCAAACTGGACATAGGAATATACTGTCCGTTCAATATCTTGAGAACCCTTTGCTTGACAGATATCAAACTTGGTACACTAGTACGTCTTCAGGAGAAGATGACCCCTATTGATTTTGAGGTCACGTGGTCAAAGGTCAAGGGTCAACTGGACATAGGAATATACTGTCCGTTCAATATATTGAGAACCCTTTTCTTGACAGACATCAAACTTAGTACACTGATATGTCTTCAGGAGAAGATGACCCCTATTGATTTTGAGGTCACACAGTCAAAGGTCACACTGGACATAGGAATATATTGTCCGTTCAATATCTTGAGAACCCTTTGCTTGACAGACATCAAACTTGGTACACCAGTACGTCTTCAGGAGAAGATGACCCCTATTGATTTTGAGGTCACATGGTCAAAGGTCAAGGGTCACACTGGACATAGGAATATATTGTCCATTTAATATCTTGAGAACCCTTTGCCTGACAGACATCAAACTTGTTACACTGGTACATCTTCAGGAGAAGATGACCCTTAATGATTTTGAGGTCACATGAGCAAAGGTCAAGGGTCAAACTGGACATAGGAATATACTGTCCGTTCAATATCTTGAGAACCCTTTGCTTGACAGACATCAAACTGGGTACACTGGTACATCTTCAGGAGAAGATGATCCCTATTGATTTTGAGGTCACATGTTTAAAGATCAAGGGTCAACCTGGACATTGGAATATACTGTCTGCTCAATATCTTCAGAACCCTTTGCTTGACAGACATCAAACTTTAAATAGTACACTGGTGTATATTCAGGAGAAGATGACTCCTATTGATTTTAAGGTCACATGGTCAAAGGTCAAGGGTCAAACTGGACATAGTAATATACTGTCCACTCAATATCTTGATAACCCTTTTACCTGACAGACATCAAACTTAGTACACTGGTACATCTTTAGGAGAGGATGACCCATATTGATTTTGAGGTCAAAAGTCAAAAGTTGAACTGGACATAGTAATATATTGTATCCTATATTTTAAGAATTATTTGTTTGATTGACACGTACCAAACTTGGTACACTGGTACAGCATAAGGAGTAGATGACCCCTATTGAATTTTAGGTCACATGGTCAATTCACTCTTGACATAGGAAGATATTGTCTGCTCAATATTTTGAATTGATGATAATACTATCAATTAAATGAGGTGTGTGTATAACCCTTTTCAATTTTGCACCATGGGGGGCATATGTGTTTTACAAACATCTCTTGTTTTTTTTTTTTCAGAATATATATTTCACGTTCATTATTCTCACATGTTGCTGTAGAGTGTAGATTACATCATTTTTTTTTTTACATTGTTTTCTTTGGACAGAAAATTTCCATACAGCAATATTATAATTGTTGTTGAGTGATTTTGAAGTACATTTTCATGTAACACTGAAGTTGAACATTCTTTTTCCCTGTTGTCCGTCTGTCTGTAAACTTTCACATTTCTGACTTCTTCTCAAGAACCACTGGGCCAATTTCAACGTAACTTGACAAAAAGCATCCTTGGTGAAGGGCTTTCAAGTTTGTTCAAATAAAGGGCCACACCCCCTTTCAAAGGGAAGATCTAATTACAAAATTGCAAAAATAGGGTGGGGTCATTTAAAAATCTTCTTCTAAAGAACCACTGGGCCAGATGATGTGAAAGTTACATGAAAGCTTCCGGACAAGTGTAGATTGAAGTTTGTTCAAATCATGACCCCCTGGAGTAGAATAGGGCCACACTAGGTGATCAAAGTTTTATATGTACAAATATATAGGGAAAATCTTCACAAGAAGTAGGAAAATAACAAGGCCAGTAAAATACAAATTTACGTAAAGGCTTCCTGAAATAGTGCAGATTCAAGTTTGTCATAATCATGCCTCCCAGGGAAGGTTGGCCGAGGCCACAATAGGAGATCAAAGTTTTACATTCAAATAAGTATAGAGAATTTTCAAGAACCATTAGGCCAGAGCAGTTTACATTTACATGAAAGCTTCCTGACATACAGCTCTGTAGTGCAGATTCAAGTTTGTAAAAATAAAATTTCCAAAAGGTGTCGCTGTGTTTGGTGTAATTTTTGTTCGTTCTGCACAAACTAGCTCATTCAGCTTGACACAGCCTAGGTAATTTACAGCTGATCATTTGATAAACACTTACTTTGTAGAAATAGAAATTATGATTTTTATCTATTTATACATTTATTGCTATTTCTATGAAGACCTTTTACTAATCACTTCTCTAAATATTTTTGCAGATTTGTCAGAATGTTATGCATCGTTATCAACAGAAAAGAACTTCATAGGTAGACCAAAGCTGACATGGGATGAGATCCTAGAACAAGACCTAGAGTTTACAGGATTGGATAGGATCAATCCACTGGGTCGCCAAGTGTGGAAGTACAAACTTCAACCTCGACAGGACAGCCAGGCCTCACCCTTGCAAAAAGATTAATTTGGCCTGGATAGTCAAAATGAGTGATGATGATTGATATCAAGGTCTGACACTGGAAGCTCAGTAAGGGTAGATGCTGGCAATGGAGCTGTTTAGCAATAAAACAAACAAGTTTAACATTAAACATGTTTGTATACTTTTTTGGCTCACCTGAGCCAAAGGCTCAAGTGAGCTTTTCTGATCACCTTTGCCTGTCGTCTGTCTGTTTATAAACTTTTCACATTTTCATTTTCTTCTCCAGAGTGAACCACTGGGCCAGTTTCAATCAAACTTGGTATGCATCATCAATAGATAAAGGGTATTCAAGTTTGTTCATATAAAGGGTCATGCACCCTTCAAAAAGGAAATAATCATGGAAATGCAAAAATAGGGTGGAGTCATTTAAAAAACCTTTTCAAGAACCACTGGACCAGGAAAGTTGAATTCACATGAAAGGTTCCTGTTTTGTGCAAATCATGGTCTCTGGGGGTAGGGTGGGGTCACAATAGAGAATCAAAGTTTTACATTCATATATAGTGCATATTCAAGTTTGTAAAAAGCTCACAGGGGTAGGGTGGGGGTCACAATAGGGGATTTAAGTTTTACATGTGAAATATATACAAGGAAAATCTTTTAAAATCTTCTCCTCAAAAACTAGATGCAGAACCGTAGCTCTTTGAAAAGAGAGCTTCAGATGAACCCCTTATAAAAAAAACTTCAATTTATGGCAGAGAAAAAAAGTGCATGTTTAAGTCCCTCTATCACTGCATTCCTGCATCGCTGTCTCATGAATTTAATATTAAATAATTCCCAACATATTTTCCCACTATACTTGTTTCCAAACATACTTTCAAATATTTTCTAAACCCACATATAACCCCAAAACAGCTTCAAGTGATTTCAATTTCTTTGTTGATGTAGCCATGTTAAGTAGCCAGTCAATTTGAACCCCAGTTCATTTCCATACTCATACTCATTTTGAAACATAATGTCTGTGTGAACTAATATCCTCACAAATATTTTTAGTGAAATATTTAGGATGAAATCATCCCAGTTGGGTTAAATACTTATTATTCAAATACTGTAGGTTTGAATATTGAACTAATCTCACAGCTTTCTTAAGTTTGGTCCCCATCCCCACCAGTCTGTTTTTACGCTTAACTATTGAAATGGGGTGTAAGGGATCAGACTAGGCTTTTATAGCATTATCAATTTTCAAAAGCTTTAGAAAAATTATACAATTTTAGGTCACTTGAGTAAACTCAGATGACATATTGCTATTGATCTGCATCTGTTGTAGTCCGTCGACATTAACAATTGAACATTTTTAACTAAATTCTATAACTGGAAGATGAAGATACCGCACAGCGATCAATCTACGATTCAAATAACGGAATTCTTTTCAAATTTAGTATGAAGCACACAAATTTACATTAAACCTTCTTGACATAGTGCATATTCAAGTTTGTTAAAATCATTTCCCCGGGAGTTATGGTGTGGTAACAATAGGGGGTCAAAGTTTTATATGCTAGCTGATATAAAGGAAAATTCTTTAAAGATATCTCTTGAACTATTTAAGCTAGGGCTTTCATATCTTGTATATACAATTTTTATGGCAAAACAAATCTGACCTATTCAGTATGTCCTGAACTACATTGTGTTTAAGGTAGATCTTTCATATATATTATATATTATGAATTTCTTATGATAAAACCTTTCATCTTGTTGAGGAGCCTCTCACCTCTGGTTGGCGCGGGTTTGAATCCTGCTCGCACCGGTAATTGAGAAAGTTTCCCAGTTTACTCTCGGAAGGTCGGTGGTCTCTTCCCAGGTACATTGTATCTGGGTTCTCTCTTCCACCAATAAAAACTGGGCACCACCAGATAACTGAAAAATTGTTGAGTGTGGCGGAAAACAGTTAAAACAATCAATCATATTATGTTATTTGACCTTGTGACCCTGAACTCTGAGTTTGACATACTTTTAAGAAAGTATAACGTATTAAGTATATCCAGGACTATTTTAGATAGGGCATTTATGTTTTGTATATTGATTACTTATGGCAAGGTCTTTCATATCATACCAAGACCTACGACTTTTTACCTTGGTCTTATCCAGAACAGCAATATCATGCTAGTCATATCTTTGTCTTATATGATTTCATTTTAGTAATGTTGTGTTCTTTAGAGCTAGGTTTGGGTCACATTATTCATGAGAATAAAGATTGATAAAATAGCATTTAAAAATCAAAACAGCAGGGCCAAGATGACTCAGGTGAGCGATGTGGCCCATGGGCCTCTTGTTGATTTTGATATTTCTACCTATATCATTTGTATGAGAAATGGAACTCCTTTTTTTCTTTTACAAATACATGTATTATCATATGGATCCATCTTTGTTGATTATTTAATCAAAGGACATATTCAATTCATTCAATGTATTAAATGTAAATTTATGGATATGTCTGTGGTTGAATTACTTATGTATGTATGTATACATTTTTCTCGCACATGCAATTACATATATGATGTATATATATTTACTAATTGTACATGTAATATCCCCTGTTATATAATAAAATATATGACTGAGAATAAAAGACCTGCTGTTTTCATTGCTGCCATGAAACATTAAAAGATTAGAATAATTCAAATATCTTAATGAATTCTATAATATATGAATTTGATATTTGTATATGATTGCCTCACTGGTGTTCAATGTGAACTTTGGTTTATTGTTTCAGTTTGCTCGATCTTTATATCAAATTAAAATTTAAGACAAATAAGGAATTATTTCCGAAATTGGTTAATATGGTACATTGTAGTAAAATAATCAAGAGTTTATTCATATGAGATAGCTAAATTTCACATGGATAACCAGTGACTGATTCTTGATTGTCAACATTTTCACCGAACAGTTCAGAAATTACCATGGTACATGTACATACTATTAGGGGATCATAAAATTCCTTAAAGAGTGACAAATTTTTAAATATCACCTTTTCAAGGAGAAAAATCCTCTTACGTATATGAATACTATGAAGAGATTAAAAGAGAGGTGGCTAGATCACTTGTATGGTGAGATTCATTTGTGGCAAGAACTGGTATGATGTCTTGAGTCAGAAAGCACTGGAATCCACTAGGAATAGTTTTAGATCTATGGAGCGCCAAAATAACAAACTCAGATATTTGAAGATATCTTTAATTATTTGAAGATATTATTAATTCATTTCATGCACGCAACATTGCAATCAAAGATCTCTTCAAATAATTAATGATATCTTCATTTGAATTGAATTATTGATATCATTATTCCGCTGAATTGATGCACACAATAATTTAATTGTTGCTCTCCTCAAATGAATTATAATTTAATGATACCAACAATAGAATTAATGCATGCTACAATTCAATTGAAGATAGCAATAATTCATTAATGCTAACATCACTTAATGTGCGCAATAAATGGATTATTGCTCTCTTCTATTGAATTAATGATATCATTAATTAAATTGATGCGTGCAATAATTATGTTAGTGAGAGTAATTATCTAATTGAGATATAATCCTTAATTAATTCGACATATCCACAACTGAATGAATGATTTCTTTAATTGAATTGTTGCTTTCTTTTTAAAAACAAAACAACGATGTGCGCATTAATTACTTATGAAATAGCCCTGTATATATAATTAAAAAGATCTATTGAATTAAAAGAGATAATCAAGTCATTCATACAGAGCTCTAAATTAATTTTTGCAAGCAATATTTCCACCACATGGATATTATTGGACTTCAATTATTTGAGCTTATGTAAAACATTAAGATTTTAAAAATCATCCTGGTGAATTTGTATTACAAAACTCATGAGAGGACACGTCCAGTTTTTGAACAAAAACAGAAAGTAATATATTCCCTTGAATTTGGTCATCCCTGTCCTCAGTGTGTTTCAGACGTGTTTGGGGGGGGGGGGGTCCAACACGTTTAGCGGATATTTAGTTGTTGGCATGTGGCGGGAGCGAAACCAGGAATTATCCAAGGGAAGGACGTAATGAGTGCCTAAAGCACGAAATCTCTAAACAAAAATATCTAAGATGAAGGAAAATCGTGATTTTGGGGGGTTTTCTATTACAATTTTGTCCTCATATTTCAAAGTGAGATGATAGTCAAAATTGACATAATTTCCATGTACATATCATAAACATGTAGATATTTTTGTAACAGTATATGAAGGAATCTGGAGCAAATCCTGATTCTGAAGTTATATAAACTGGTGTTATACACCGGATTTTCAAGCAATTTATGGTTTTTGCAACGTTTGATTAAAGTTTTCTGTAAGGCCACATCTATGTAGTTACATTTACACAGAATGTTCATGAAAATGTTACCTTTTGGAGTGGAATTAAGATATCGCGTAACATTTTTTTTTTTACAAAGATATCTAATTTTTATCTATATCAAAAGTCAACAAAAAACTTAAAAGTAATACAAAAAATGTATATAATTATTAATACTTGTTTTAGATCTTTTAGGCACTGCATTATACAGAATTTTGATTTTATTTATCATACTTTTTGGTTGAATTACTACCGAGTCTGGCCCGTACAGCATGTATTGACAAACGAGGGAGTCTATAATCATAGAAGTATATATATATATATATATATATATCAGGGAAGTCGTTGTGGCCGAGTGGACTTACGCACTGGTTTGACAATCTTGCTTGGCGGTGGGTGCCGTACGGGGCTGGGGCGAAAATTTTCAGTACCTAGTTGTGATTATTTAGTGCTTTATATATATATTATATATATATATATATATAATGATAATTATTATAAGTTATTATTACAATTAAAGTTATCATTATGGACACTACTACCCCTCCCCCGACCGGTCGCGGTAGCTCAATGGTAGAGAGTTCGCTTCGTAACCGGGAGGTCGTGAGTTCAAGCACCGTTCATCCGCAAACCCAATTTTAAGACGTTGAAATTGGTAGTGATTGCTCCTTCGCCAAACGCTCGACATTTAGAAGTGAGAATCACGGATCTTTTAGATGTGACCTTATAAACGTAGATCCCTGGTCGTACATGTAGTAGGTGTTCGCACGATATTTCAAAGAACCCTCACTGCTACGACCTTGAACCCTATGGATACATTGGATAGGTACTCCGCTTAAAGCTGGTTACGTCTCAATATGAATAAAATATTCTCGACGGGACGTAAATTATATAAGCAATCAATCATCCAATCAATACTATCCCCCCCCCCCTTTTTTTTGTTGTTGATTTTCTTAAGGCGATAATTTCAACGAAATGTGTGGATTCCCTGTCTATCCCATCCCAATTTCCATTTATGTAATCGTTTCACACTTTTTTGTAAGTTTTAGAGATTGGCCTTATGTATTTAGCGTGGTGAGAATGATTGTTTGGATGTTTCAAAGTGTTTGATTGCCCGTGTGTATCAGAGTGTTTAACTGGCCGCGTGTTTCAGAGTGTTCAATTGCCTGTGTGTAAAGGAAAGTGTTCAATTGACTGTGTGTAAAGGAAAGTGTTCAATTGACGGTGTGTAAAAGAAAGTGTTCAATCCCCTGTGTGTAAAGGAAAGTGTTCAATTGCCTGTGTGTAAAGGAAAGTGTTCAATTGACCGTGTGTAAAGGAAAGTGTTCAATTGCCTGTGTGTAAAGGAAAGTGTTCAATTGACTGTGTGTAAAGAAAAGTGTTCAATTGCCTGTGTGTAAAGGAAAGTGTTCAATTGACAGTGTGTAAAGGAAAGTGTTCACTTGATAAGCAAAAATTCAAGGAGTGAATAAAACTATATTTCACAAATTTCGACCGCAGCAATGTCTTCTATGTTGTTTTTAGTACCAAATAGTAAATTTTCGTACTAAAATACCAATAACTGTAGAAGTGTTCAGTTGCAGGTGGGGAGTTAAGGTGTTCATTTGACACGCGTTACACGTATGTGTGTGTGTGTGTGTGTGTGTGTGTGTGTGTGTAAAAGCACTGAAAAGGCCACGTATCTTCTCAGATCCGACACTATAAGAAAATAGGGTGTTCTTGGGTTTTTGCAATCTGATTAAAATAAGATCTTTGATCCGCTCCGTTATTGTTATGTCGCTACACAAAGATCTGAAGACATTCCGTGTGGGGTCACGTCGGTGTCAACTTTGGTAACCTGGGGTCGACCAATGAAATGCTTCTGCTTCAACCAATCGCGGGCTATTCTTACAAAATGCATTCGGTATGAAAGGAAAAATGGCCGACATTAAAGTAATCGATGCAGCTTTAGAGAAAATTTTACCACGTTTCGGTGTTAGTGCTTTAAAGAAAGAACAACGGAGCATATTGGATGCCATGATTGAAGGCAAAGACTGTATGGCCATTTTGCCAACTGGTTTTGGCAAATCGCTGCCTTTTCAAGTCTACATTCCACTTATGCGCGAGATGAACCCCGGATTTAGTGCTGTGATATTAGTCTGCTGTCCTTTAGTTGCACTAATGCAGGACCAGGTGAAGAAAATATCAGCTGTGCCGGGTATATCGGCAGCGTACAAAGGTAAAGGGCTTTATGTAATCCATGATACCGGTTTTGTTCACTGATGTGCTGAGTGTCGGATCGACAAATATTTGCACGGGGTGTCGACATAATCTGAGCAAACTTTGGTATATAGTATTATAATAAATAGGATATTCTTTAAAAAATATTTTTACAGGTTTAAGTGAAGAAAGTGACAGGCAGATACTCAGTGGGGAAATAGATGTCATCTATGCATCTCCAGAATCTTTGATAAGTAATGCAGTTTGGAGAGAAGATATGAAGAAATTGAATGTACAAAACATAGTCATTGATGAATTTCATACGATTGCAACATGGTAAATTTTTCATTTACTTATTGTAAATATATCATTATTCCAACAAACTATTCCTCATGTTTTTATCACAACCACTGACCTGGTTATTGTTTATTTTTTTATGTAGGGGTGAAGACCGAATGGGTTTAAAGAAACAAGCATTTAGGAAGTGGTTTTCGCATGTGGGAGAATTAAGATCTTTATTTCCAAAAGCCAGTGTTATCGCACTAAGTGCAACATCTACAGTAAAAATTCAGAAAAGAGTTTCAAAACAGTTGTCTTTTGGACCAAACACAGTAGAAATTGTTATGTCTCCAAATAAAGCTAACATAAAATACTCAATATCCAAAGTATCCAGTGATCTTGAAATGGCAATGTCCTGGCTTGTGGATGGAATTCAACATTTGCAGAGTGACTTTCCCAAAACATTATTGTACTGTTCTAGCATTAATGATGTTTCTAAACTTTACACTTATCTCATTAAGGAGTTGGATGGCACAAGTCCTCTTATTGAAATGTTTCACTCAGAAACACCCATTGGCAAAAAAACTGAAATTGTCAATTGCTTAAATGACCAGAATAACACTTCAAAAATCAGATTAGTGATTTGTACTACTGCATTAGGGATGGGTATTGATGTGTCCCATTGCAACAGTGTAATTCTGTTCGGAATACCCGAAAATATTGTAGACTTAGTGCAAGAAATAGGGCGCATTGGAAGAGATGGGGAGTCATCAATTGCCCTTATTTTGTTTAACGCTTATCATCTGCGTAGACTTGACAAATCCATGAAAGATATCCTACGTTCACCTACTTGTAGACGAATAAACATTATGAAACAATTTTTGAGTGAATCCAATTTAAGTGAACTTGAACAGGACGTTAAAAAGCATACATGCTGCGATGTGTGCCACAAACTTTGTAGTTGTGGCAATTGTGAATATCTTTCCTTGGAGAGACTTTTTGAACAGAGTGTCATTTCCAACTCAGACAGTAATGAGGCTGAAGATTCTTTTGGAAGTTCAGATAATGACTTCTTAGATGGCACACTCGACTTAAATTCATGTTATGCCTGACTTTTCAATGACTTCTCGTAAAAAACTGATGGGGGTGGGGGAATAAAAAACCCATCAAAATTAATAGTATTGCTTTTCCTTTCCAGTGGTCAAGGTAAAATTTGTTCTATTACATGCTTGAAAGGGGCGAGATATAAAAGGTCATGTCGGATGAAAAGCTATATTCAAAGGGGAGGCTCTGTTTTCAGGATCTATGAGAAAGATTGAACATGTTCAGTCTGTCATTAGAGTTGTACTAAGTAGGTTAATTGCTTTTTAATTCATTGTACCTATGCTTAAGAATTGAGTTAAATCATTATTTTTAAAGGGTTGTAATGTCTTGAAGAAAAGTACTAGGTATTTGATTGGGGTGGGGGTGTATGTGTCAGACATTGAACTTTTAATCTCGCCCTTAATCTTTAAAATGTTTCTTCGATCGACATGCCAATAAATTTAAGTGAATAACTAGTGTCACTGTATGTATTTGTTTTATTCAAGCTCAAGACATGCAAGAATTGTACATGTTTATTACTGTCAAATGGATGGTGAAAGAAAATGGTTTTTGAACATCTGCCTCAAGATCAAGTCAGTCATCAAATTCAATATCAATTTCAATGTAAGACCTTACAAACCAGGGTCCTATTTTTTGACTTGTTTTGGCACAATACTACACAATGAGAGTAACATATACAATGTATATAAGGCCAAGTATCAAGACATAAACTTGCTTGAAATTCTTAAAACTTCGATATTATGCAGATATTTATGACATGCACGCCCTTGTAGTTTCTGCGTAGAAAAGCTGGCAAAATCAAATGTGCAAATTCCGGAGTCGACAAAATGGCAAAGTTGGTTTGTGCCTATGAATCATAATTGGAAGTTTGGTAAATGCGTTGTCGAATGGATTTCTATCAATGACAAATTTTTTGCAGTGAAGTTTCCTATTTGGGTCATACACAAGAATATCATTTTGCATTAAATCCTGTAAAACTTTTTTCACATCACTCTGGTACGAAGGTAGATGATGAAAGCCCTTCTTTTGACGAACATTTGCAATTTCATCGAGATGTTTTACAAAATTGACTAAATGTGGGTATTCCTTAGAATGGAGAATGATGCTATCCTTCGTCTGATTGCCAGTACAAGCTACTTTGATGTCACGGTTCACCATTTCAAGGTATTCATCAAGGGCAATGTTGTTATTTTGTCCACCTTGAATATTGACAAATCTGTTTGCAACTAGCCGTTGTCTTTGATCTTCTGGGAGTACACCACTATTTGATGTTAAGGCTGTGAGCTGAACAGATCCTATCAGGTATTTGACTTTGTTCGTCTTGTTATATAGAGGCAGTTCATACTTAGCTGACCTGACTGCCCGCTCTCCATCTCCCATATCTACAGCTGTGTCCAAGTTTTTGTGAAGAATGACAAGCTTGAATACCATTACCAAGTAATCCTGGAGCTGATCTCTTTTCTTCTCTTTCAATTTTGACTGTTTTGGAGGGATTTGAACATCATGCTTCTTTTGTTCATGGGATTGGAGTGAGCCAACACATGCATAGGTCGCTTCACAAAAGTGACACTTCAAACGTTCATTTTCAAGCATTCTCGAAAGCCAGTAGTTCTCTGAGTGCTGTGGATCATCTAACACATCCCTTAATTCTTTACAAATGTCATTCTCATTTTCAAAGAACCATGTCTGCAAGATTTCACTGCACACCAAGTTTAACCATTCTACTTTAGCATTGTCTGACAATTCCTGGAATTCCTCTGGAAATGGGAGGTTAGAATCAACATCCGTCATGTCAAAATGATGAAGGAGAAAGAGCTGACAAATAGCATCAAACACGGTGTAGCACAGGAGCTTATATGGGCGATATGAGTTCTTAACTTCACCCTTCACACCTCTATGATTCAGCAGATTCCTGTAGTAATAGAGAGTCCCAGCATCTTGTCCACTATCTGTGCTGAAAGTCATCTTGGCTATGGCCTATAACATATATAAGATGGATTAAGTATCTAATGAATCAAGTTAATAAAATGGGAGGTATATGTCAGCAATATATACAAAAAGTACATTATGTATACAATGATGATTAATCATTTTGAATCTTGATTAAGGTGTACACATACCAATACCCACATCCATAGAGAAACAAACTTGTAAGAGGTTAAGAAAGATATAAGTGCCTGATTTCAAAATATGTTGTCTAATTTTTTTTTTAATATGCAATTTACTCGGCATCCTGAAATTATTTCATCTCGTGGGCAATGAAATCTAGAAAAGACATTTCTTGTTCTGAATATCTAAGCTAAATTCTATCATTCAGCAACAGTTTAAAACAACATGTGTTCTTAAAACTTCAATGTCTAAAAAGCGAGTACACTTATGAAAGTCTTTACATAATCTATATATTTATTAACATTAAGCGATATGACTAATTTGGACCCATCCCAGAGTCAAAACCCTGGGGTTGCAAAATTCACCATTTTTTGTACATCCTTTTCTGCTATTCCTAAATATGCATTTAAACTTTATACGGTATCAGTAAACTGAAAGAAGTCCTTCAAATCATTATAATAATTTTGGCATCACCTTGAAACGAAACTCTTACTCCCTAGGATCATGAAATTTACAATTTTGGTGAAGGACTACTTGCTCATTCTAAATATCCATTTAGTTTCAATTTAGTACCAATAGCATTAAAGCGGATATCATTTATAAGTTTTGCACATATACACTATACATACCAAGTTTGACCCCACCCTGGACTCAGAACCTCTACCCCAGGGATCCAGAAAATTACAATTTTGGTAGAGGCCTTCCTGCTTTATATCACTATGCATTTAGTTTCATTTCTTAAAATATGCAAGTGTAAAGAGAAGATTTTTGAAAATTAGTCAACTTTTGCCCCGCCCCTAAGGCCCCAGGAGTCCTTAAATTTACAATTTATGTCCCCATTGTCCTAAAGATGCTTCATACCAAATTTAAAAAGAATTGGAACAGTAGTTATCAGGAAGAACTTTAAAATGTTCAATTGTTAATGCATGACAAACGACGACAAACGACAACCAATTGCAATAAATAATAAAAATTGAATTTTAACAAGTACCTCTAAGAAATTCATCAATCTATGAAAATCTTCTATTTTGGAAATAAACCCTTCCAATTTCTCTTTTGGTGTTGCAGCATTCTTCATTGCATTTTGAGCTGATTGGACTCTTTCGTCAGTTAGTCTGTCTCCTATAATACATGCATTAATGGTTAAAACAGCATTTAATGTGTATTAGATAAGGTTCAATACCCTTTTGTCACAAAATAAAATTGTTTGAATTTGTAAAAATATTTAATCATTATCCATTACAATAATGTAAGTAAGTGATTAAAAACATACCCCCAAAAAACACAGGCTCAACAATTTCCCCATTCTTTTGTGGTATGAAGTCATTGGATAGCTTCTTCAAAAGAGCAATGAGTTCTTGGGTCTTGTTTTCATTACAGTCATATAATCCAAGTGGATACTGAAACACAAATGTATAAAAATGGTTACATGGGTATTCATATTATTCAATAAGTCAATCAGTGGAATTCTTTAAAAACATGCATATAATTAAATTAATGGTGAAATATATTCATGAATTTACAATTTCAGTACTGTAGAATGTAAATATTTACTTGGAATGTCTTAAGTCCAGAGTAATGACTGTAAGGATGATCCAAATGCTTTGGATAAATAGTGTTAAACACTCTATGCAGCTGAGGATTATGCTCAATGATGGAGGTTGCAAATAAGAATGTCAATTCTTTCATCAGTTGTTTTTGATCAGCAATGGATGGTAGAAATTCACAAGCTTGTGTCATCTCTCTTTCCTCTTTAGGAAGCTCCGGTAAAGGTGGGACTCTATCTTGAACCGCAATAACATTGAAGAGATGGAGTGACAGGGTTCCTCGGTCTGATGTCCTGTATGATGGTAATATATTCTTGTCCCAATTGTCCCCCACTAATTGGTATTTCACATTCCCACTATCAGCCCATGAATCACGTAATTCTTTGACTTTCACATCTATCAATTCTTTCCAGGATTCTAACTTCCTGTGGATGGTCTTGGGATGGACACTCAATCCAATGTTTGATAGTCGTTCAATGTCCTGTAAAACAATATACACATGTATCATTTCACCTGAGTAGCATGACTTTAACAGCAGTACAATAATGTTTTACACTAGGTCAGAATGGAACAAATTGCTGTTCCTGAGAATATTTTGAAACCTTAACGATGTGAACCCCTATTATCCTGACCATTGAAGAAAGTTGTACCAAGTTTGGTTGAAATTGGCCCAGTAGTTCTGGATAGCTCAAAATGAAAAAAGTTCTCAGACTGATAGACAACAGATAACAGGCGATCAGAAAAGCTTAACTGATCCTCTGACTTTTGTGAGCTAAAAATCATCGAGTACTGGGAATTTGTTTTGCATCTCCACCCGAATATCTAGTATACATATAACATTGTTTATATCCTAAGTAAGCATACCCTTTGAATGCATCCACCATGAGTTAACACAAGTGCAGTCATGTACTGGAAAAAGGACATTTCCTGGTTTCTTCCATGCAATGCAATAGCGGCAGATACCATAATGTGGATGAATCCCTTGCTTTCACTGGACAGCTCCTTATCACTAACTACTGCTGATAGTAATGTAAGAATTGTAGGGCACCTCCTTCGCAGTTCCTCTTTCATTTGCTCCCACTTAAATTGGAAGAAGTCTTTAAAGTTTTTACTCTGAAGAATGGATCCTGACCCCCTCTTACAAAGAGTCTGTGCTTCTTTCATAACTACTCTTGACACTCCATTTGTAACAACTTCTGGGTTAGATGAACAGAGGTGATTTACAATGGTCTGTTCAACATTGCTCCTGCCGACTATTGTTTTGCAAATACTTTTGTGAAGTTCAGAAGTTATGAGGGCTGTCTTTTTTCCACTTGGATAATGCACATATACCTTTAATATAAATATATAACAGAAATTAACTTTAATGGTAGCAGGAAATTAACCATATTAACAGCTGAGAACTTAATATTTACATGAACAAGAGGCCCAGGGGCCTTATAGGTCACCTGAGTATCATGTAACAACCTTCCAATGTTTGAATTAGGTTTGTGTTTAAATATAAGAATTTTACTTTTGGATGGAAGAAACATTGAATAGCTATGTGGTCAGCCCCGCCTTTGCACCAGAACCCCTGATCCAGGGGCCATAAATTTCAGTTTTGAAAGAAGCATCCTTGATCATCATTATCATACTATTAGTTTGTCTACTTAATACCCAGCAGCAGAGGAGAAGGTTTTCAAAGAAATAAAATGCATTTTCACTATATGATCAATAGGGCCCCACCCTAATACCAGAACCCCTGACCCAGTGCGCTTGACCTTTGACCTTTTGACCCCAAAATCGATAGGGATCATCTTCATTCCATTAGTAGTCCATATATATGATATGGTGACTGTAGGTGGAAAGGATAACGCTTTAGAGCCCGGAAACCCTATTGCTACTTCGATGTCCAGTTTGCTTGACCTTTGACCTTTTGACCCCAAAATCGATAGGGAACATCTTCATCCCATGGGTAGTCCATATATATGATATGGTGACGGTAGGTGGAAAGGATAATGCTTTAGATCCCGGAAACCATTGCATCTACAGACGGACGGACAACTCGATTCCAGTATACCCCCCCCCCCACAACTTGTTGCGGGGGTATAAAGAGGCATCCTTGCTCATCATTACCATGCTATTAGTTTGTCTACTTATTACCCAGAGACAGAGAAGATTTTCAAAGAATTTCTACATTTTCACTATATGACCAATAGAGTCCCACCCTAACACAAGAACCCCTGCCCCAGGGGCCATGAATTTCACAATTTTGGTAGAGGGCTCAACGCTCATTATAATTATGCCCACAGTTTGGCTTCTTGATGTCCAGGAGTAAAGAAGAAGATTTTTTAAAATTACACTCATTTTGATCGTTTTTGCCCCCACCCCTCAGGCCCCAGGGGGGCAGGGACCACGAATTTCACAATTTTTGTTCCCCTTCACCCACAGATGCTATATGCCAAAATTGGTTGAAATTGGTTCAGGAGTTTCAGAGAAGAAGCTGAAAATGTTCAAATGTTAACGCACGACGAACGACGACGGACAAAAACAGATAGCAATAGGTCACCTGAATGAATTCAGGTGACCTAAAAATGTCATAATTTGCTTATATATATAAAATCTATCAACATGATCAATATTTACATGTTTTCTATCAGTTTAATATGGACAATAATCAAGTTTAGACAAATACTGAATACATACTGAAGGTCATTCAACGGTGTTGATATCTGTCAACAAAGCAAAAAATAAAATAAAGAACAAAACTATAAAGTCATGCAAAATAAAACAAAAATTTAAGCGAGAGACCCACAGGCTTTAACGGTCACATGAGTACTAACGCCCATACATTGAAAAAGATTTAATACATTTTCGCTAGAGAGGCTCAGAGCTACATTGCTCTACCCAAGGGCTTAAACTCGTAACCCAGGGCCAATGATTTTCACAATATGGGTAGCGATCTTCATGGACATCATAGCCATGCATTTATTTTTTCTCACACTTCTGACTAAAGAAAAAGATTCTCTAAGATTTAATATATCTTTACAGTACTATATGGCCATATTGACCCCACCTAGGAGACTGAACCCCTTTCATACCAAAGGGCCATGAATTCCACAATTTTGGTAAATGGCTTCAAGGACATCTTACCTATAGATGCATTTGGTTTTTCTGTGTGGGAGGAAATAAGTTTTGGCACAACCCATGAGGCCTTGGAGAAGCTAAGATAATAAATTTATCAGTTTACATTCCTCTTACCCTAAAGAAACTTCATACCAAAAATGGCAACAAATCAATTTGCCTAGTGGTTTTCAAGAAAAAATTTAAAATGTAAAATGTTTAACGGACAACGACAATAGTCCACCTAAGTCACTTGGACATCTGATTTACTAGCCTAATTATTGAGGAATTCTGACAAGTATTCAAATTAACAAGCCCCAATGGTGCATGCTTGTGACAAACCACTAGACCAAATACATACTATACAGACCCCAGATCATCCGAACATCAATTCTTTTGAGCCTTAATTGTAACTATTTCTGAATTATCTCATTTTCAGATTTTAAGTCTGACTTGAAGATAAACATTAATCTTTCTAAAGACAAATTCAATTAATAAATATGGCATACCTGTGCCAATGTAACATGCAAAACATAATGTATTAGAAATAACAATCAACAGTTCAACTGGTCAGTTTAATCAAATCACTGATTCTTTAACATTATCATGATTATCATAAATAGCTAGATCAGTGATGCAAAAAATATCTGACCAGCTTAGGCTTAAAATAAAAACTAAAGTGTTTCCGCTAACCTGATCGACCTAATGAATGATACTTCCTACCTGGTACAGTTAACAAATTGTTTAAGAGATTATTGAATATACATTGTTTTGGAGCTAATACTTATTACAGATGATCATGTAATTAATATATTTATTACAGCTTACCAAGTTGCAACAATAGTGAAAATTAAGTCCCTTGTGTTCATAATGTTAACCTGCAAGGAGTTGTTGATCACATTGTTTCTTTGAGTATGCAAAAACAATTTTAATTTGTTTTCAAAGATATTCACTGATTCTTAAGTCCCAATCACCTAACTACCTACCCTTATTTTGTCTTAGATGTTAGCAGAAACACAACAATTATTATTCTTAGCCTTATTTTGTAACATTATGGTCAAGCTCAACCTTTTCACTACACTGTACCTCAACTTCTCCATTTTTATAAACATTTTCATGTTTATCAGTTATTTTCTCCTAAAATGTATTCAAAGATATTCAGTTACTTGTGGTCTGCAATTTATGAAGTTATGTGTGTTCAAAGTTTTTGAAAACTTTTATCAACTAGCAGGGGTAATTCATAATCTTTTCAGCAGTAGTAGGAATGAAGGCAGCAGGTGGCAACAGAATTATGATTAATATAGCATACAAGTGTTTCAGCCACATTCATGTACATATGATTGTAATCATAATTGTTGATATATCCTATACCTTACACTCACTAAGCGTAATCAACAATAAATTGGAGACGACCAAAGAACTTAATACTAATCTGATTGGCATGTCAAATTGTATTAATCCTTTGCATTATACACCAGCACACTGCCTTTGCATAGAAATCGAGTGCAATATCCAGTCGTTACCTGTTTCAAAAAGTCCCCACCAAGAGAGCGCCGTGCTTTGTTCACAATTACATTAGCGCTGGCAGGCTGGAGTTGTACCAGCTTCACGGGCATTACCCTTCTGATAGGTACTAACAGTGGATCATCTGGTCGAACCCTCTTCACATCTGTATTTTCTTTAAATGGGCTCCTTATTTCTCTCTTTTCTATGAATCTTTTAGAGGGGGAAGGCACACAAACATTAAACCTATATGAGATTGAAGGTAAATCATAAGATCAAGATTTTTTTTTATTATTAAAGCCACACATATTGAAACAAATGAAATATCTTTATGGCAATAATATGTTGAACAAAATCTGCATGAAAGTGATTCCCCCCTTCAACACACACACTTACTTAAGACTTTGATACTTATTGATTTAAAATCGATTAAATATGCAGTTATAAACGTATATGAACCTAGTGAGTTGTATTCTATCAACGAGTTTGGCTTGCCATTTTGAAGTTGGGGAAAAAAAGGTCACGGGGGTATTTATCGACTTTCTAAAGTGAGCAGGGTTATTTAAATGTGACTGACCTTTGCAGTGTGAGTTGAACAGATGCTTTAAAAGATTCCCTCATAGTTGCTGCTTCCTTTTCCAGTTTTAATACTCTTTCGGTACTTCTGAAACACTTCTGACACACACCTGTGTCAGTTGGATATACCACACTATCCGAAATTCCGCACACATCTTTCAAAACTTTCATTCGGTCCGTGGAAAGTCGGAGTTTTTTGTCCAGGTATTTGTTGATTTTAATGTTGCCATCAGTGTCAACAGATTTGCTCACAAATGAAAACCCACAGATAAGGCAAATGTTCCCCAGAGGATAGACTTTTCGTGGGGTAGTCCGAGTACTCCCATGTGTTCCAACTGGCGCTGCCATGTTTTTTTTTTCATTCGGAAGTTTAAACATTCGGAACTTTTCGAGGC
The DNA here is from genome assembly GCF_947568905.1 of Ostrea edulis. NCBI lineage: Eukaryota > Metazoa > Mollusca > Bivalvia > Ostreida > Ostreidae > Ostrea > Ostrea edulis. The sequence goes on along the minus strand of NC_079166.1, from coordinate 97,979,085 downwards.
TTACCGTTATTTACTTTTACATCCAAAGATGTAAGCAGTGACGATTTGATTGGCCAAACCAAAGTTGACACCGACGTGACCCCACACGGGATGTCTTCAGATCTTTGTGTAGCGACATAACAATAACGGAGCGGATCAAAGATCTTATTTTAATCAGATTGGGGTTTTTGTGCTTTTATATATATATATATATATATATATATATATATATATATATATATATATATATAATGATAATTATTATAAGTTATTATTACATTTAAAATTATCATTATGGACACTACTAACAACCCCCCCCCCCCGACCGGTCGCAGTAGCTCAATGGTAGAGCGTTCGCTTCGTAACCGGGAGGTCGTGAGTTCAAGCACCGTTCATGCGTCAAACCTAAGACGTTAAAATTGGTAACGATTGCTCCTTCGCCAAATGCTCGACATTTAGTAGTGAGAATCACGGATCTTTTTGATGTGACCTTATAAACGTAGAGCCCTTGTCGTACATGTAGTAGTTGTTGGCACGATATTTTAATTTAAGAACCCTCACTGCTACGACCCTGAACCCTATGAATACATTGGATAGGTCTAAATTCGTGGTACTCCGCTTAAAGCTGGTTACGTCTCAATTTGAATAAAATATTCTCGACGGGACGTAAAATATATAATCAATCAATCATCCAGTCAACACTACCCCCCCCCTTTTTTTGATTTTCTTGCGGCGATAATTTCAACGAAATGTGTGGATTCCCTGTCTATCCCATCCAAATTTCGATTTATGTAATCGTGTCACGCTTTTTTGTAAGCTTTAGAGATTGGCCTTATTTATTTAGCGTGGCGAGAATGATTGTTTGGATGTTTCAGAGTGTTTAATTGCCCGTGTGTATCAGAGTGTTTAACTGGCCGCGTGTTTCAGAGTGTTTAATTGGTCATGTGCGTCAGGGTGTTCAATTACCCGTGTGTGTCAGAGTATTCAATTACACGTGTGTGTCAGAGTGCTCATTTGCCCGTGTGTGCCAGAGTGCTCAATTGCCTGTGTGTAATTGAAAGTGTGCAATTGGCCGTGTGTAAAGGAAAGTCTTCAATTGCCTGTGTGTAAAGGAAAGTGTTCAATTGCCTGTGTGTAAAGGAAATTGTTCAATTGACCGTGTGTAAAGGAAAGTGTTCAATTGCCTGTGTGTAAAGGAAAGTGTTCAATTGACCGTGTGTAAAGGAAAGTGTTCACTTGATAAGCAAAAATTCAAGGAGTGAATAAAACTATATTTCACAAATTTCGACCGCAGCAATGTCTTCTATGTTGTTTTTAGTACCAAATAGTAAATTTTCGTACTAAAATAGCAATAACTGTAGAAGTGTTCAGTTGACACGCGTTACACGTATATGTGTGTGTGTGTTTGTGTGTGTGTGTGTGTGTGTGTGTGTGTGTGTGTGTGTGTGTGTGTGTGTGTGTGTGTGTGTGTGTGTGTGTGTGTGTGTGTGTGTGTGTGTGTGTGTGTTTGTAAGCCCTGTCAATTGAACCAGTGAATAAGAAGGCACACGTGTAAATCAACACGGGGTCGGTCAAAGGAACACGAAAATGGTGGTGTTCAGTTGGATTTTTATAAAAATCAGCATAAAATCATTAAATAGTTCATCTACCATCAAAATCCTGAAGTGTTTACTTAACAGGATTTATGAGATGTGTGTAACAGGTGTGTAAAGATTTAGCATTCGTCCATCTTTTTTCCTTGCGAGCATGGCTTACACACTTTCGAAGTGCGCATGCTCTGTTTTGAATGACGTAATTTGTGATGTCATCATAATGGAGTTTTCCAGGGAAAGAAGTTGGCCCATCTGAGGTAAGTAAACACGGTTGAAAGAAAATGTTTGCATATTAACAATGAGTTTTTTATTAGATAGACTGATTAAATGGTGTTTCATACCGATCGTGTTATGTACAAGCGACAGAGTACCCGAGTTACTGAAAATTCCGGTGATGAAAGTGATATATCTAGTACGTGAACTGTTTGGGTTTTTTTCTAAAATTTAATCTTTGCAGTTAATGTACTCTGTATACTAAAAATTCATATTGATTTTGGATAGAATTTCACATTTAAAAACAAATAGATATGCGCCAAGTCCTTAGGAATCTACCCCACCCCCACCCCTCCACACGGGACTTTTTTTTGGATGATTGGACCGTATCCCCCTTTTCATCTGTCTCCCTACTTTGAAGTTTTTTTCCCAACGCCATGACATAAATAAATAAATAAATAAAATGCAAAAATAAAAACGAAAGATATATATGTATTCGGATTGGCATGCTCCACTTTGTCCGGGTTGAAATCCCCGAGGATGCAAATGTACATTACGCCGCACTATTTGCAGTACGTACATGGTACAGGTGTACCGCATAGGTATGTAGCTACTAAGACTATAAACCAAACAGAATATCATATGTAAAACTATTACTCTGAATGCATTTTACTTGTTTACAATGTAGCCTGTCGGGGTGTGGTGCATGTCACACGCGTTGTTTACACGTGCACTTTAGGTGGCAGTGGAGGAAATTCGAACCATGTATGGATTATTGTCTCCTGATAACTTTGGCAGTTAACTTTTGATTGCAATCTACTTTTTAAGAATAATATAACCCTCGCTAATCATTGCCAAGCTGCATTTCGATCTTGGCAGAATGATCTTCAGCTACAATTCAAAATTAAGGGGTGATGTTGTGTACTAAGTTTTTCTTGATTGTTTACATCTGTGACTGTTTATGTGATGTATCAACTGATCAAGCTGTACAGTGTCATGACATATAGTGGCATAGCTTCCATTTATGTACTTGCGCATCATTTTGTCAGAAGAAGAAAATTCTAAAATGATAATTAAGATTTTTAACATGTATATGAATATACATGTATGTGTATGTTTGATTTTAGTATAATACCTGTAGAGAATATTTCAGTAGTATGAAGTGCCACACATTTAGACGCATGCATGTGGTGTTTAAAGGTCTCATCTGAAAGACCAGCAACTTTCTCTTTTGAATGCTAAATATGATGATGGAGCATTCACCTCACTACCTACATTTTCACCCTAAATAAAATACAAGCATGGCTCGAAACCATGATTTCTTGATCCTGTTACCAGTCTTCACGAAAAACTTTGTAAAGCACAGGCCCTTCGGGCCTCCCAGTATAATAATTGTGCAAGCCCGAACAATATTTTGCAGGCCCAAAATGTTTATTTTCTAATTTGATCTCTTGTTATTTGCTGATTCTACTCTATAGACACATGCACAGTTCTTTTACTGTAGGAAAATACAGGTCAAGATGATCATAGTTAAAGAACAACTGACATTAAAAGGATTATATTATTTTTCAACATATTAATCCAGTATATGCGAAAGTTTTTGGACCACACAGGACATTCGGTCCAGTGTAATCAATGAACACACCGGACCGAACCAAATTTTGTCAGACCGAAAAACCTAATGTAAAAAAGTGAAACACGTGAAAATGCAAAACCAAGGGAATCTTATTTATTATACTAGTAATACTATTCCAGGAATCCTTCCCGTATAATACTTTAGACAGTCCATGCGGTTTTAATCAATTCATTTACGTATTTGGATGTGTGCTATTTTTTTTACTTATAACAAACTCCGCATCAAGATAGTAAAGCTCAAAACCGGACATTGAGACATCTGACATTCCGGTCCGGTGTAAAAAATGATGCATCGGACCTGAGGCACTGCACATCGGTCAGGTCCGACGATCCGATGTCTTTCGCATAGACTGATTAATCTCGCAGATACATCAGCAGCTCATGTTCAACTCTGTTTTGTATACACCACGTACAAAACATTTTTTAAATGTTAGCCAAGGCCTACCCTCGCAGTGTTCGAAATTGGTTTAAAACTTGGTATAGACCACAGGTCTATGCCAAAATAAGATGACTTAGACGTACCTCATCGAATTGGCATAGACCACAACGTTGAAAAAATAATAACACAAATTTAAAACATTTTCATTTACTTCTAATATACTTAGAAAGTGTATTTTTTTTCCATTTCTGTAATATCATACTTTTCTCATAATGTTTATCAGACGTCGACTGACCATGCAAGGCCCTCTTGGATAACTTTATTGCTTTAAATCTAGAAAATTGGCATAGACAATTTGGTCTATCTCAATTACAGTTGGCATAGACCAGTGCCATTTGACATATACTCGGTCTATGGTTAATTTTGAACACTGCCCTCGGTCCAATGGGGCATGAATTTTCGTTTTTTTCTCCTCGTACGACAGTTTTTTTTTTGGTTTTTTTATCGGATGGTTGTGATTGTGAAATACGCTTGGGTGGTTTTGAATTTCCCGGACGAGCCCCCTCCCTATACTTCAGAAAAGGCAGCATGGTTGATAATTTTTCTATGCGAAATTTGACTACTAAGTCATGACATTTAGTCTGAGTCAATCTCACGCTTTATTTGTAATATATACAGAACATATAAGAAAACATTTACAGGCCCATCGGACTCCAGGGTTTAATATTTTAAGAAGCCCGATCCCGATTTTACTGGCCTCGGGCATCAGGCCACTGGTTAATGTCGAAGACTGTGTTACCACTGAGCTACCATGACCAATTTTTATACGCCCGTCTTAAGACGGGACGTATTATGGTATGGCGTGTCTGTCCGTCCGTCTGTTAGCTTTTTCGTGTCCGACCCGTAACTTAAATACTACAAGGCCTAGAATCATCAAACTTTGTCTGTAGATACATCTTGGGTAGAAGGTATGTCGCACATTAAAACCAGGTCACTGTGACTTTTCATTAAGAAGATATGGCCATATATGGCAAAAACTTGTCCGGCTCATAACTTGAAAACTATTAGACCTAGAATCACCAAAATTGGTCAACTAATGCATCTTAGGTAGAAGGTGTGTCGCATCCTACTTTAAGGTCACTGTGACATTTAATTAAGGTGATATAAAAAAATGTTTTAATGGGTACTATCTATACTGTTAACAATATGTGACGGGCGTATCATGTGCCATGGCGGTGCACTTTATTTAACATGAATTCATAGCTAAAAAAAAATTATTACTAATTTTTTGGTTAATTCCATAAATATATTATTCCGCTCTCTAGACACAATTCTGGGTTACCCCCCCCCCCCCTGCCTTTGGGGGTATAAGCACCTCATTTCTTTCAGAATGGCACAATGTCAGGAGAGCTTTTGTTATTTGTTATACTCTTAATGTTGATGGCATGCATCTATGAACAACAGGATAATTTTTTAGATTATTATTTCTGATATCATATTTGTAAATTGTTTATGAGGGGTTGTTAAAAGTTTGTGGACAAAAGGACGCACTTATTAAAAATTCAGAGTTATCGTAAGTGAAAAATATAGGAGATGTGTAACAAGATTGTATATTTGAAGATTTTAATATTAATTAATTTTTATAAGTATTGATTTCAGATACATGTATGACATTGCATGCTGGGGGGGGGGGGGGGCTACAGTTAGATAATATTCTGGTCAGCACATTCGATAAACTACATGGAATTCATTAAATCACTTCTTTTTCTTTCAGTGGTCTTCAACTTTTAATCTCCAAGAAGGAAATGTAATTAAAAGATGAATAAAGTATCCCTAAGAATACCAGAAGAAAGGCTATGTGTTGAGAAAAACAGCCCTTCCTCAGTACCTCAGAACTAGATGATAGCCCTTAATTGTTACTTTATGCTGAATATGACACAGTATAGAAGATCTGATCATGAAGAAGTAACACCATTGATACACTTGCCAACTGCCAAAATTACTTTCTGATAATATGACGAGATTAGAAGATATCATGGTGTAGTCATGACACAAACTGCAAATCAAAGAATTAATTGTCTTCCCCAGAGGATGAACAGAGCACGATGGCTTCACATGGATAACATTTCCTTTCGAGTTTTGAAATTAGTAAGTATACAAAATATTTTAGGCCACATAGGGCCCAAAAAAATGTTTGTTTTAGGTCGCCTCTGATTTTTAAAAAAAGGGTTGGTAGGTAGGTTTATTTTATTTCTTTTAAAATATTTTTTTTTCTAAAAAAAAATAAGTGCCTTCGAATCAATGAAAATTTTATAGTTAAAGTTGTAATATAATGTGTTTAACAGATAAAAAATGGGTTCCGAGCACAATGTTTAATTGACAAAATACACAGTATGTGATGGAGTTTTAATATTACAATTATAGATGTCTTGGCATTTCGGGTAATAGTTCGTATATCGATGAATTGAAATCGGAAAATTGAAAAAAATTAATAGGGTCGGTGGATATATTTAGGGTCGGGCAGGCGACCTGAAACAAACACATTTTTTATTTTGTCCTAGTCATAAAATTATTTTTTAGATTTTCATCTTTGTTTGGAAATAAAAATGGGCAGGTGGTTGGAGTTTATTTTTATGCCCCCCTTTGAAAAAGAGGGGGCATATTGTTTTGCACCTGTTGGTCGGTCTGTCGGTCGATCGGTCGGTCTGTAGACCATGTGTTGTCCGCTCAATATCTTGAGAACCATTCACTTGATGATAATGATATTTCATATGTGGGTTAGCAGGGTTTGACATTTACTTTCTTGAGCACTAGACCAGTCGGGCTACTTCAAATAATATTTACTAGACCTGACCTTACATCCACTAGCCCTGACCAACTTTCCAGAGAAAAGAAACCCTGATGGTTTCTCCATATTTAAGTACTTAATTCAAATGACAAACGTTAAGTTTAAACTAAAACGTACTTAATTGTCTCAAAAACATCTTTAGTCTCGTCATTCAATTTGGTGCTTTTATTTTCAAACTTCCCAATCTACTCCTTTTTTTTTCTCGGAACATCCTTCCTTGAGGACGAGAAGTCGAGACATTCCCGCACATGTGTCAACAACGAAAAATGGCTATTTACGATTTAATTTATTCATTTGATACAGGCAACGAAATTAAGGGGAAATACTCGCTAAATGCGAGTTAAAAATTGAATTTGCGAGTAAAAAATCACAAGTGATCGCAACTTTTTGCTAGTGAAAAAACCCCAATCTTTTTCCCGGATTTCCTCGGTTTATTGGCTGTACTTTGAAGTTTACAATAATCTTGTCTTGTGCATAGAAACTCTTTACAGAATGAATATACAAGTATTGAAAAAGTAAACGTGGATCGAATAAATAGGTCATCTCAGTCGATGGCCTACTTCATACACACTTCGGATGTCTCAGAGACGTCTGATTTAAATAGCAAGCATATTGATCTCGTCCATGTCTATATAAAACAACACATGACAGTGTGTCACCATTTCACGCGGTGTCCTTCTGTACTCTATAGTCATACACTTCGAGTTCGCGGGGTTTTCTTTTCAACTAGAATTTTTTTAGATGAAATTTCCAAAAGTTTTGAACATATAGTTTAAATTGGCGCAAACAGTCTTCAAGATTTCAATCCACATGATGCTGTTAATAGCTGGTAGATCTCTGGACAGCGAGTACGCCGCACAAGTGTACCATATGACCCGCACCATGTATGTTGTCTGATAATTCATTGAATTTTAAATGAAAGAATTCGCAATCTTATTTTTATTATTGCACTTTAAAGGAGATTTTAAAAGATTTTCCCAAAATTTTGATAAAGAGACATGCTTGTTTTCTTAAATTCATGTAAAACAGTAATCGATTGAAAAATGCTAGTAAAAGCTCAATTTTGCTAGTTGGAAAATAATCCACTAGCTAAAATTTGCTAGTGGTGAAAAAAGTTAATTTCGATCCCTGTGATAGACACTTTCTTATATTCAATTAAAATAAACTGGGGTTTTTTTCAAATGAAAATAAATTCAGTTTATATATATTTATCCGAAATATAACTTTACACCCATTAACAAAGAGTAAATGTCGTAAAACATCACTTCCGACAGCGACTATGTATTCGAACTAAAAATAGAGATTTTGTCATCACGCGGTTCAAAATTGCTCGCAAACTCTTTACAGTTATTTTTTAAAGTTAAAAATAAGATATCTTATGGTTTAAAATAAAGTTCCTTGTTTATTTTTTCAACATGACCAGTCGGACTAGTAAATCGACATTTTACCCGACCGGACCTATCATTTAGTAGACTCGGTCGGTCGGACGTGACTTAGTGTCAAACCCTGGTTAGTTATGAGTAGAAGAGGATCCTTATTGTTTTTCAGGTCCAAAGGTCAAGGGTCAATCTACTCTGGACATAGGAATATAATGTCCGCTCAATATCTTGAGAACCCTTTGCTTGAAAGACATCAAACTTGGCACACTGGTACATCCTAAGGAGTAGATGACCCCTATTGATTTTAAGGTCATATGATCAAAGGTCAAGGGTCAAACTGGGCATGGGAATATACTGACCATTCAATGTCTAGAGAACCCTTTGCTTGACAGACATCAAACTTGGTACACCAGTATATTTTCAGAAGAAGATGACCCCTATTGATTTTGAGGTCACATGGTCAAAGGTCAAGGGTCAAACTGGACATAGGAATATACTGTCCGTTCAATATATTGAGAACCCTTTTCTTGACAGACATCAAACTTAGTACACTGATATGTCTTCAGGAGAAGATGACCCCTATTGATTTTGAGGTCACACGGTCAAAGGTCACACTGGACATAGGAATATATTGTCCGTTCAATATCTTGAGAACCCTTTGCTTGACAGACATCAAACTTGTTACACTAGTACGTCTTCAGGAGAAGATGGCCCCTATTGATTTTGAGGTCACATGGTCAAAGATCAAGGGTAAACTGGACATAGGAATATAATGTCTGCTCAGTATCTTGAGAACCCTCTTCTTGACAGACATCAAACTTGGTACACTGATACGTCTTCAGGAGAAGATGACCCCTATTGATTTTGAGGTCACATGGTCAAAGGTCAAGGGTCACACTGGACATAGGAATATATTATCCGTTTAATATCTTGAGAACCCTTTGCCTGACAGACATCAAACTTGTTACACTGGTACATCTTCAGGAGAAGATGACCCTTAATGATTTTGAGGTCACATAAGCAAAGGTCAAGGGTCAAACTGGACATAGGAATATACTGTCCGTTCAATATCTTGAGAACCCTTTGCTTGACAGACATCAAACTTGGTACACTGGTACATCTTCAGGAGAAGATGATCCCTATTGATTTTGATGTCACATGTTTAAAGATCAAGGGTCAACCTGGACATTGGAATATACTGTGTGCTCAATATCTTCAGAACCCTTTGCTTGACAGACATCAAACTTTAAATAGTACACTGGTGTATATTCAGGAGAAGATGACTCCTATTGATTTTGAGGTCACATGGTCAAAGGTCAAGGGTCAAACTGGACATAGTAATATACTGTCCACTCAATATCTTGATAACCCTTTTACTTGACAGACATCAAACTTAGTACACTGGTACATCTTCAGAAGAGGATGACCCATATTGATTGTGAGGTCAAAAGTCAAAAGTTGAACTGGATATAGTAATATATTGTCTCCTATATTTTAAGAATTATTTGTTTGATTGACACGTACCAAACTTGGTACACTGGTACAGCATAAGGAGTAGATGACCCCTATTGAATTTTAGGTCACATGGTCAATTCACTCTTGACATAGGAAGATATTGTCTGCTCAATATTTTGAATTGATGACAATACTATCAATTAAATGAGGTGTGTGTATAACCCTTTTCAATTTTGCACCATGGGGGGCATATGTGTTTTACAAACATCTCTTGTTTTTTTTTCAGAATATATATTTCACGTTCATTATTCTCACATGTTGCTCTAGAGTGTAGATTACATCATTTTTTTTACATTGTTTTCTTTGGACAGAAAATTTCCATACAGCAATATTATAATTGTTGTTGAGTGATTTTGAAGTACATTTTCATGTAACACTGAAGTTGAACATTCTTTTTCCCTGTTGTCCGTCTGTCTGTAAACTTTCACATTTCTGACTTCTTCTCAAGAACCACTGGGCCAATTTCAACCTAACTTGACAAAAAGCATCCTTGGTGAAGGGCTTTCAAGTTTGTTCAAATAAAGGGCCACACCCCCTTTCAAAGGGAAGATCTAATTACAAAATTGCAAAAATAGGGTGGGGTCATTTAAAAATCTTCTTCTAAAGAACCACTGGGCCAGATGATGTGAAAGTTACATGAAAGCTTCCGGACAAGTGTAGATTGAAGTTTGTTCAAATCATGACCCCCTGGGGTAGAATAGGGCCACACTAGGTGATCAAAGTTTTACATGTACAAATATATAGGGAAAATCTTCACAAGAAGTAGGAAAATAACAAGGCCAGTAAAATACAAATTTACGTAAAGGCTTCCTGAAATAGTGCAGATTCAAGTTTGTCATAATCATGCCTCCCAGGGAAGGTTGGCCGAGGCCACAATAGGAGATCAAAGTTTTACATTCAAATAAGTATAGAGAATTTTCAAGAACCATTAGGCCAGAGCAGTTTACATTTACATGAAAGCTTCCTGACATACAGCTCTGTAGTGCAGATTCAAGTTTGTAAAAATAAAATTTCTAAAAGGTGTCGCTGTGTTTGGTGTAATTTTTGTTCGTTCTGCACAAACTAGCTCATTCAGCTTGACACAGCCTAGGTAATTTACAGTTGATCATTTGATAAACACTTACTTTGTAGAAATAGAAATTATGATTTTTATCTATTTATACATTTATTGCTATTTCTATGAAGACCTTTTACTAATCACTTCTCTAAATAGTTTTGCAGATTTGTCAGAATGTTATGCATCGTTATCAACAGAAAAGAATTTCATAGGTAGACCAAAGCTGACATGGGATGAGATCCTAGAACAAGACCTAGAGTTTACAGGATTGGATAGGATCAATCCACTGGGTCGCCAAGTGTGGAAGTACAAACTTCAACCTCGACAGGACAGCCAGGCCTCACCCTTGCAAAAAGATTAATTTGGCCTGGATAGTCAAAATGAGTGATGATGATTGATATCAAGGTCTGACACTGGAAGCTCAGTAAGGGTAGATGCTGGCAATGGAGCTGTTTAGCAATAAAACAAACAGGTTTAACATTAAACATGTTTGTATACTTTTTTGGCTCACCTGAGCCAAAGGCTCAAGTGAGCTTTTCTGATCACCTTTGCCTGTCGTCTGTCTGTTTATAAACTTTTCACATTTTCATTTTCTTCTCCAGAGTGAACCACTGGGCCAGTTTCAATCAAACTTGGTATGCATCATCAATAGATAAAGGGTATTCAAGTGTGTTCATATAAAGGGTCATGCACCCTTCAAAAAGGAAATAATCATGGAAATGCAAAAATAGGGTGGGGTCATTTAAAAAACCTTTTCAAGAACCACTGGACCAGGAAAGTTGAATTCACACGAAAGGTTCCTGTTTTGTGCAAATCATGGTCTCTGGGGGTAGGGTGGGGTCACAATAGAGAATCAAAGTTTTACATTCATATATAGTGCATATTCAAGTTTGTAAAAAGCTCACAGGGGTAGGGTGGGGGTCACAATAGGGGATTTAAGTTTTACATGTGAAATATATACAAGGAAAATCTTTTAAAATCTTCTCCTCAAAAACTAGATGCAGAACCGTAGCTCTTTGAAAAGAGAGCTTCAGATGAACCCCTTATAAAAAAAAACTTCAATTTATGGCAGAGAAAAAAAGTGCATGTTTAAGTCCCTCTATCACTGCATTCCTGCATCGCTGTCTCATGAATTTAATATTAAATAATTCCCAACATATTTTCCCACTATACTTGTTTCCAAACATACTTTCAAATATTTTCTAAACCCACATATAACCCCAAAACAGCTTCAAGTGATTTCAATTTCTTTGTTGATGTAGCCATGTTAAGTAGCCTGTCAATTTGAACCCCAATTCATTTCCATACTCATACTCATTTTGAAACATAATGTCTGTGTGAACTAATATCCTCACAAATATTTTTAGTGAAATATTTAGGATGAAATCATCCCAGTTGGGTTAAATACTTATTATTCAAATACTGTAGGTTTGAATATTGAACTAATCTCACAGCTTTCTTCAGTTTGGTCCCCATCCCCACCAGTCTGTTTTTACGCTTAACTATTGAAATGGGGTGTAAGGGATCAGACTAGGCTTTTATAGCATTATCAATTTTCAAAAGCTTTAGAAAAATTATACAATTTTAGGTCATTTGAGTAAACTCAGATGACATATTGCTATTGATCTGCATCAGTTGTAGTCCGTCGACATTAACAATTGAACATTTTTAACTAAATTCTATAACTGAAAGATGAAGATACCGCACAGCGATCAATCTACGATTCAAATAACGGAATTCTTTTCAAATTTAGTATGTAGCACACAAATTTACATTAAACCTTCTTGACATAGTGCATATTCAAGTTTGTTAAAATCATTTCCCCGGGAGTTATGGTGTGGTAACAATAGGGGGTCAAAGTTTTATATGCTAGCTGATATAAAGGAAAATTCTTTAAAGATATCTCTTGAACTATTTAAGCTAGGGCTTTCATATCTTGTATATACAATTTTTATGGCAAAACAAATCTGACTTATTCAGTATGTCCTGAACTACATTGTGTTTAAGGTAGATCTTTCATATATATTATATATTATGAATTTCTTATGATAAAACCTTTCATCTTGTTGAGGAGCCTCTCACCTCTGGTTGGCGCGGGTTTGAATCCTGCTCGCACCGGTAATTGAGAAAGTTTCCCAGTTTACTCTCGGAAGGTCGGTGGTCTCTTCCCAGGTACATTGTATCTGGGTTCTCTCTTCCACCAATAAAAACTGGGCACCACCAGATAACTGAAAAATTGTTGAGTGTGGCGGAAAACAGTTAAAACAATCAATCATATTATGTTATTTGACCTTGTGACCCTGAATTCTGAGTTTGACATAATTTTAAGAAAGTATAACATATTAAGTATATCCAGGACTATTTTAGATAGGGCTTTTATGTTTTGTATATTGATTACTTATGGCAAGGTCTTTCATATCATACCAAGACCTACGACTTTTTACCTTGGTCTTATCCAGAACAGCAATATCATGCTAGTCATATATTTGTCTTATATGATTTCATTTTAGTAATGTTGTGTTCTTTAGAGCTAGGTTTGGGTCACATTATTCATGAGAATAAAGATTGATAAAATAGCATTTAAAAATCAAAACAACAGGGACAAGATGACTCAGGTGAGCGATGTGGCCCATGGGCCTCTTGTTGATTTTGATATTTCTACCTATATCATTTGTATGAGAAATGGAACTCCTTTTTTTCTTTTACAAATACATGTATTATCATATGGATCCATCTTTGTTGATTATTTAATCAAAGGACATATTCAATTCATTCAATGTATTAAATGTAAATTTATGGATATGTCTGTGGTTAAATTACTTATGTATGTATGTATACATTTTTCTCGCACATGCAATTACATATATGATGTATATATATTTACTAATTGTACATGTAATATCCCCTGTTATATAATAAAATATATGACTGAGAATAAAAGACCTGCTGTTTTCATTGCTACCATGACACATTAAAAGATTAGAATAATTCAAATATCTTAATGAATTCTGTAATATATGAATTTGATATTTGTATATGATTGCCTCACTGGTGTTCAATGTGAACTTTGGTTTATTGTTTCAGTTTGCTCGATCTTTATATCAAATTAAAATTTAAGACAAATAAGGAATAATTTCCGAAATTGGTTAATATGGTACATTGTAGTGAAATAATCAAGAGTTTATTCATATGAGATAGCTAAATTTCACATGAATAACCAGTGACTGATTCTTGATTGTCAACGTTTTCACCGAACAGTTCAGAAATTACCATGGTATATGTACATACTATTAGGGGATCATAAAATTCCTTAAAGAGTGACAAATTTTTAAATATCACCTTTTCAAGGAGAAAAATCCTCTTACGTATATGAATACTATGAAGAGATTAAAAGAGAGGTGGCTAGATCACTTGTATGATGAGATTCATTTGTGGCAAGAACTGGTATGATGTCTTGAGTCAGAAAGCACTGGAATCCACTAGGAATAGTTTTAGATCTATGGAGCGCCAAAATAACAAACTCAGATATTTGAAGATATCTTTAATTATTTGAAGATATTATTAATTCATTTCATGTACGCAACATTGCAATCAAAGATCTCTTCAAATAATTAATGATATCTTCATTTGAATTGAATTATTGATATCATTATTTATTCCGCTGAATTGATGCACACAATAATTTAATTGTTGCTCTCCTCAAATGAATTATAATTTAATGATACCAACAATAGAATTAATGCATGCTACAATTCAATTGAAGAGAGCAATAATTCATTAATGCTAACATCACTTAATGTGCGCAATAAATGGATTATTGCTCTCTTCTATTGAATTAATGATATCATTAATTAAATTGATGCGTGCAATAATTATGTTAGTGAGAGTAATTATCTAATTGAGATATAATCCTTAATTAATTCGACATATCCACAACTGAATGAATGATTTCTTTAATTGAATTGTTGCTCTCTTTTTAAAAACAAAACAACGATGTGCGCATTAATTACTTATGAAATAGCCCTGTATATATAATTAAAAACATCTATTGAATTAAAAGAGATAATCAAGTCATTCATACAGAGCTCTAAATTAATTTTTGCAAGCAATATTTCCACCACATGGATATTATTGGACTTCAATTATTTGAGCTTACGTAAAACATTAAGATTTTAAAAATCATCCTGGTGAATTTGTATTACAAAAGTCATGAGAGGACACGTCCAGTTTTTGAACAAAAACAGAAAGTAATATATTCCCTTGAATTTGGTCATCCCTGTCCTCAGTGTGTTTCAGACGTGTTTAGTGGGAGGGGGGGGGGTCCAACACGTTTAGCGGATATTTAGTTGTTGGCATGTGGCGGGAGCGAAAACAGGAATTATCCAAGGGGAGGACGTAATGAGTGCCTAAAGCACGAAATCTCTAAACAAAAATATCTAAGATGAAGGAAAATCGTGATTTTGGGGGGTTTTCTATTACAATTTTGTCCTCATATTTCAAAGTGAGATGATAGTCAAAATTGACATAATTTCCATGTACATATCATAAACATGTAGATATTTTTGTAACAGTATATGAAGGAATCTGGAGCAAATCCTGATTCTGAAGTTATATAAACTGGTGTTATACACCGGATTTTCAAACAATTTATGGTTTTTGCAACGTTTGATTAAAGTTTTTTGTAAGGCCACATCTATGTAGTTACATTTACACAGAATGTTCATGAAAATGTTACCTTTTGGAGTGGAATTAAGATATCGCGTAACATTTTTTTTTTTACAAAGATATCTAATTTTTATCTATATCAAAAGTCAACAAAAAACTTAAAAGTAATACAAAAAATGTATATAATTATTAATACTTGTTTTAGATCTTTTAGGCACTGCATTATACAGAATTTTGATTTTATTTATCATACTTTTTAGTTGAATTACTACCGAGTCTGGCCCGTACAGCATGTATTGACAAACGAGGGAGTCTATAATCATAGAAGTATATATATATATATATATATATATATATATATATATATATATATATATCAGGGAAGTCGTTGTGGCCGAGTGGACTTACGCACTGGTTTGACAATCTTGCTTGGTGGTGGGTGCCGTACGTCGCTGGTTCGACCCCGGGCTGGGGCGAAAATTTTCAGTACCTAGTTGTGATTATTTAGTGCTTTATATATATATTATATATATATATATATATATATATATATATATATATAATGATAATTATTATAAGTTATTATTACAATTAAAGTTATCATTATGGACACTACTACCCCTCCCCCGACCGGTCGCGGTAGCTCAATGGTAGAGAGTTCGCTTCGTAACCGGGAGGTCGTGAGTTCAAGCACCGTTCATCCGCAAACCCAATTTTAAGACGTTGAAATTGGTAGTGATTGCTCCTTCGCCAAACGCTCGACATTTAGAAGTGAGAATCACGGATCTTTTAGATGTGACCTTATAAACGTAGACCCCTGGTCGTACATGTAGTAGGTGTTCGCACGATATTTCAAAGAACCCTCACTGCTACGACCTTGAACCCTATGGATACATTGGATAGGTACTCCGCTTAAAGCTGGTTACGTCTCAATATGAATAAAATATTCTCGACGGGACGTAAATTATATAAGCAATCAATCATCCAATCAATACTATCCCCCCCCCTTTTTTTGTTGTTAATTTTCTTAAGGCGATAATTTCAACGAAATGTGTGGATTCCCTGTCTATCCCATCCCAATTTCCATTTATGTAATCGTTTCACACTTTTTTGTAAGTTTTAGAGATTGGCCTTATGTATTTAGCGTGGTGAGAATGATTGTTTGGATGTTTCAAAGTGTTTGGTTGCCCGTGTGTATCAGAGTGTTTAACTGGCCGCGTGTTTCAGAGTGTTCAATTGCCTGTGTGTAAAGGAAAGTGTTCAATTGACCGTGTGTAAAGGAAAGTGTTCAATTGACCGTGTGTAAAAGAAAGTGTTCAATCCCCTGTGTGTAAAGGAAAGTGTTCAATTGCCTGTGTGTAAAGGAAAGTGTTCAATTGACCGTGTGTAAAGGAAAGTGTTCAATTGCCTGTGTGTAAAGGAAAGTGTTCAATTGACCGTGTGTAAAGAAAAGTGTTCAATTGCCTGTGTGTAAAGGAAAGTGTTCAATTGACAGTGTGTAAAGGAAAGTGTTCACTTGATAAGCAAAAATTCAAGGAGTGAATAAAACTATATTTCACAAATTTCGACCGCAGCAATGTCTTCTATGTTGTTTTTAGTACCAAATAGTAAATTTTCGTACTAAAATACCAATAACTGTAGAAGTGTTCAGTTGCAGGTGGGGAGTTAAGGTGTTCATTTGACACGCGTTACACGTATGTGTGTGTGTGTGTGTGTGTGTGTGTGTGTGTGTGTGTGTGTGTGTGTGTGTGTGTGTGTGTGTGTGTGTGTGTGTGAATAAGAAGGCACACGTGTAAATCAACACGGGGTCGGCCAAAGGAACACGAAAATGGTGGTGTTCATTTGGATTTTTATAAATATCAGTATAAAATCATTATATAATTCATCTACCATCAAAATCCTGAAGTGTTTACTTAACAGGATTTATGAGATGTGTGTAACAGGTGTGTAAAGATTTAGCACTCGTCCATCTTTTTTCCTTGCGAGCATGGCTTACACACATTCGAAGTGCGCATGCTCTGTTTTAAATGACGTTATCGGTTATGTCATCGTAAAAGATATTTCGTGTGCCGGGAAAGAAGTGCGTGTATACAGCCTGCATCTGGGGTAAGTAAACATGAATAAAATAATTTGTATTTGTGTATGATAATGTAGATGTATATAATTTTCAAATAGATTGATTGTGTGGGGTTTCATAGCGTTAGTAATATTTGAGTTGTATTTTTTTTATGAAACTGATACATCTGTGTGAACCAATTATTAGAGTCTCTGGTCTCAAAATCTATTTAGATAAATCGTATTTGTAATTTATGCCACGCAAACAAGAATTGCAGTATATATATTGTCAAGAACAGATAAATAACTTGCGGTAACCTGACAATGCTCTTTTCAAAACTACAAAAGCTCTCGGTTAGGTTAGCCTATTATATGTGTGTATATGTATGTTTAATCTTTGGATGTCTATGACAAATTGTGAAGATTAGTAGCCCGATCATTTTAAACATTGAATTAATATCATATTAGAATATTTTGGATAGGCTACTTAGATCTACGGAGAAAAAGAAAGATCTATACATATATAATATATATCTATAATATAGCTTATAGTCACGCCCCACCCCACTTTTTTCAAAGTTTGAAATATGGATTACCCCCATCCCCTTTTTTCCTTAGCCTCCTAACTTTGAAATAATTTACAGGTCCTGTCTCTTGCACATAGGACATAGATAAATAAATCGGCCTAGATGAATGATATAACCCCCCCCCCCAAAAAAAACCCCACCTACAACAACAACAATATAATATTGTTTCCGGTTGAACTTAACATGGCGGCGCGGCGGTGCGCGGTGATGGATAGGGCCCCGACTGAAGTATGTATCTTTATAACATCTGAAATATAATGTTCGAGTATATTGAATATAGTAATTCGAGTCTTCTCTGACTTTAACCCCCGCTTTTATATAGTGACATATGCAGTGTGGGGGAGAGTAATATTGAGCGGACTCCATACTGAAAGTGGGAATTCGATACACCAACTGAACCGGTGTCGCTGCTTTGTCTGCCTTTTAGGCTTACAACTTTATTTCAAGGCTCTAGTTTTCTAGACGTGAGAATTAAAATACCGGGTGATTATTTAGCTATAGAGTTGGGTACCACAGAAAAAAAGTACAGCATATTATATCTGCGTCATGACTAGAATCGACTGTGACCATATAATTTTTCACTAGATCTACATATTTCATTGAAAATGCCTTTTTTTTAAGAAGAAAAAAACAAAAACAAAAAAAAAAAAGAAAAAAACGTATGCACAACGTTATTTGTACCTCATTTTTATATATAATATAAAATGCAGAATTCTTTTTATTTTCTTCACATATTTCAAAACAAGATTATCTGTAGTAGGTGTTGTGGTTACAATCACCCATCAAATGCGAATTTCAAATGATATTTTATTGCACAAATTTGGTAAGAAATTGTAGTATTTTGAGGTTAGAAATTTTGCCTTGATGATTTCATAAATCATTCTCAACATTTGATCAATGTATCATAACTTGCTTAGCATCCTAAGAAAAGAAAATTTGAACAATTTTGCATAAGTAAGTGAAAAAATTATGGAAATCAAATTGATATTGACCTAACAATAAGTGTTTATAAAAATGGATTTTTCAATGAAAATCCAGTGAAAAAATAAAATGATGACTCATTTACACGTATGGCCATATACTGTGGACTATATTATTGACTGGAATGTCTATTGATATAACAAATAGAAAGAAAAAAAGGACTACAATTTATTTGACACAATCTCGAAGTCCAAGTCTGCAACTCTTCATTTTATATTTTTACTCGGGGTTTGTCTAATTGGCAGGGCTTGAAGCTAACTTTTTATGTCACCAGTCCAGCCGGACTGATGGGGTATAATTTCAACCAGTCCGCAAAAAAATTTAATAGCCCAACAGAGTTTTCCAGAAATAATTAAACATATTTCGTTAATGTTATCAAAATGAAATTTAACCCAATATGCCTCAGACAATATTGTAACACTTATGTGGGAGTTATATTTACGAATTGGATTCGTCTGATATCTACAGAAGCATGCCAAATGTGTGTATAAGATTTCATAAGTATATTTTCCAAATTGATGCTTTCGAAAATTAACCAGTCCCATCGGACTGACTAAAACAAATGTCATTCAGTCCGCCAGACTTTGTACCAGTCACAGACTGATGGGCATTTGCTAATTTCGAGCCCTGCTTGGCAGAAATGGTATTTGACCCACATAAACCATACATCATAAAAGCAATTTTTAAGATCTACCTTGGATATCATAGATGTTTCTTAATGAAATAAAGTATTTATTTTATTAATTCTTTTAAATTCTTTGACTACACTGCAATTCAAAGTGATACTTCATTTGTCTGCAGTGTTGGGCGATAAATTGATTGATTAATTGTATCTGGCTGAACGTCTCTCTCGAGAATTTTTCACTCATATGGAGACGTCACCAAGACTGGTGAAGGGCTTCAAATTTAGGCCTTTGCTCGGCACTTATGGCCATTGAGCAGTGAGGGTTCTTTAGCATGCCACACCTACTGCGATACAGGACATCCGTTTTTAAGGTTATATCCGATGACCCGTGACATTCACACCTGATGCCGAGCGTTTGGCGATGGAACTGTCACTACCTGTTTTAACGACTTAGTTTGTGGTGGCTGGGATTCGAACCCCGACCTTCTGCATGCAGGGCGAATGCTCTAACCACTAGGGCGATAGATAGCATGATATTATCGAGATATCCAGGGCTTCAATATGTCCGTGCTCAGATCTCTGTGCTCATTTGATGCATAAAACATGCATAAAAAGTAACATTCCTTAGTTTGATGTTAACTTATTTATATCTGAGTAAGAATTGATTTGAAGAAGGATATAAATTCAAACATGTATCTATAAAACAGAAATTTAATTTACTTCAAAGTACAATGACTTTCCCATGCTTACAATATTGACGTCCAAGCTAGAATGGAATGTACAGATTAGGGATGAAATGATACGCTTCTTCGATACAATACGTACTATAATTGTAGAATTCTGTCACAATGCAGTTATTTTCGATGATATTTGAATTGGTACTGGCATTTTAATTTTTTAAAAATCTTCCTTCTACAACTCTTTTTCAAACATAGTTTATTAAGTCAAGAATTTATTCTTTATCAAACTACAAATTAATTGTTTGAAATACTATCATAAGAGGTCATGTTGCATTACATCATATTTTCTAAATTACTGCCACATGCTTATTACCTCGTCTAAATAGTATACAATATTGCTACTGTTAGCTGGAGCCTAATGCATGTACATTTTTAAAGATCTGAAATCGTACTTGTATTATTAAGATGAAAAATTACATTTTTCATGTCTGGCTATGTCTTGGTAATGTTTCCCCAGAGTCTGAGAGGCCCAGCTAGAGGTCATATTCTCACTTGATTGATTGTATATATATATATATATATATATATATATATATATATATATATATATATATATATTAATTAAAGGACACAACACATGTTACTAAACTTTTTTTCATTTTTTCAGCAAAATTCTTTTCATGACTAAAACTACTTTAAATATGTTTTAAATGAGTTGGAAAGCGACGCAATTCAAATCTTGCAAAATGCATATATATTTACAGACCCTGAAACGTGCTACCACACCTTAAAAACGAACCGAACCGTTCCGTGCAAAAAACGAACCGTACCGTTCAAGAAACGTACCGTCCCGTTCAAGAAACGAACGGTATCGTTCAAAAAGCGTACCGTACCGTGCAGAAAGCGTGCAGGATAATATTATGCAAACCCCGCCCCCAAAAGCCCGAAAGCGTACCGTACCGTGCAGAAAGCGTGCAATTTATGTCACGAGACCCACTTTTTCAGCAACAGTATATTATTTTCACAATGGCGCCCGATGGGAAAGGAGGTCGTAGACTATCGCTGGCTATTCGAAGGATTATCCTCAAACATCACGAAACTGGGTTATCAACTGTGAAAATCACCGAGAAGTCAGGGAAATGAAAATCGGACTTCGCGTGATAAAGGATGGAAATATATATGTATTATCATCATTTTATTTCATTCAAAGATAAATGCAACAGATATCTAACATTATTAATTATGAATGACTGAATGCTGACAAAAAAGGACGTACAAACTTCACGTGCAGATATCCTGAATCTTTCATAATGCCGATGATAAATCACAATAAATGTGAAGTGCAGAAAATAATCATTGTGTCATTTGCGACTTTAGTGTATTCAAAACAAAATTCACTTCTTCTTAAAAACTTTTCCAATTTAGGCACTGTAATTTATATCCGGAAACTTAATACGCTTTGTTTTTACACTTACGCACGCCCATGTCGGGGAGCAGTTCATGTAACAACTTTTTATAAAATCGTAAATTAATAAATGTCTGATGAGAAATGAAAAACAAATTGAAACGTAATAACAACCATTAAGACTTAGACTTAAGTAAATTCTAAAAACTTTTATTCATAACTTTTATGTACGTTATCAATATGGAATGATTCCATCGAAGCAATCAAAAATAACGTCTCATTTCCCCATGTGCACATTCTAACACAACCACAAATCCTGCAGCCGATAATCAAAGAGCCGAATAAGACCGATCGAGTGAAAACAAACTATCGAAACGTACAATTTATACGAAGTCAAAGCGTTCAGGCCACGCCCACCTCATTAATAAAACGTGCAAACCGTTCACAAAGCGTGCAGCTATTTTTAGTAAACCGTACCGTGCAAGAAACGAACTGTACCGTACCGTGCAAGAAACGAACCGTACCGTTCAAGAAACGAACCGTACCGTTCAGAAAACGAACCGTACCGTTCATAAAGCGTACCGAACCGTACCGTGCAACTGGTGTAGTAGCACGTTTCAGGGTCTGTACTTTCGATATTTTGCGCGCCATTATATGTGACGTCATATGCATCCTCGGGTTTGAAAACGTTTGTTAGCCATTGCATTTAAACAGATTAGATTTGATCGACAGAAAGCCAATTATCCACATTAACAGCTTGTAAATAACATTGACCAACTATTTATTTTGTATTGCTTATAGGCGTTATGAGATTGATCACTGTTCGTTATCTTCACCTTTCGTTAAGGTGTTTTGTGGCGTTTAGATAAAGGATTTATTCTGAGTTTTATTCAGTTTTTCGAAGGAAAGAGTGAGAAGAACGACATGGATATTTTTTGTTGGAGCAAGGACTTTGCCTTGAAAATCACCTAGTCACCTTTGTCCATGTCGTTTTTCAAAAACCACTTGGACAGAGACCCAGATAAACTGTGAGAAAATGGATATATCAAAGTTAAGCACTGCTAGGTCTACAGCATATACATTCTGTTCTGGTCTTCAAATTCAATACACACCAGCTGACCTTCACCTATATAACTTGTGCTCCCAGTTTCTACCAACTGGTAGATTTACAAAAAATTTAAAGATACAAAACAACTGAACTTTCAATTAGATGATACAATATTGTATTTATTAACTTTAGTGTGAATTGTAAAATTATACTTCATTTTTGTTTTCAATGAACTCATAACATCAAGTACAGTATATAACACTGTGCTCCCACTTCCTAACGACAGGCAGATCACAATTCAGAAATGATGATAAGAATACAGTGAAACTTCTCCAAACCGGCCCCTCAGAAAACTGGTCCTCAGGCCCTGAATATATGTAGATTCTTAAAGTCCTGGCAGAAATCTTAACATTTCATTACAAAGAAATTCTTACAAAACGGGGTGGATGGGGGGCTCCTCCGTGGCTGAGTGATTAGAGCATCGCGCTCAATATCACTTCTGGTTTGTGCGGGTTCGAATCCAACGCGCGTCGGTAAGTGCGAAAGTTTCCCAGTTTACTTGTGGGATGTCGTTGGTCTCTTCCCCAGGTACTTTATATCTGGGTTCTCTCTTCCACCAATAAAAACTTGGTGCCATCAGATAACTGAAAAATTGTTGAGTGTTGCGGAAAGCGGCAGACAATCAATCTTACAAAACCGGCCATCCATGAAAACCGGCCACTAGCCACTTTTTATAGAACATTTGTTAATAATGTTCAAATATGTGTAATTTTTCCTCATGATACCTGCCACTTTTTTTTAAGGTAGCTCATTACATCAAAATTTTATTTAATGGTTCCTTAAAATATTGGTCATAGTGGTGATCTCTTAAGATAGGCCAGGTGTGAACAATGACAACCAGCCAGGTGGTATATACTTTCTAAGGTTTACCTGTGATCTCAAGGGTATTAGTGACACCTGGCAAGTCCAAGTAACCCTTTCAAATTCTGTACAAAATGTAGGGGAGAGTGTTGATATTTCGGACAGTATTTGATGTATTTCGAAAATGCTCATCATCTAACCACTGAACCTAGGCATATTGTATATCGGTTGATTCAACGAACATTCTAAATTGTGCTCTCGGGTTTCTTTGGATTTTCCCCTGCCATTTATGCCACATATTAACACTTTAACCCAGTTAGGTAGAAGGTTGTAACTTCGGACGGTGGTGTTGTTATTTCGGACACATGGTGTTATAACTTCGGACAGTTAGGGAATTCGGTTGTTGCCGTTTATTTCGTGGTTCAATGGCACATAATATTAGGTGTATTCCATTTCGTAAATATATCAAGTTCGGAAATCATTTTAAATTTAGATCAAATAACTATTGTAACGCAAGATATAATGCTGTTTTCTTGACTGTTCGAAATATCACACCCGTCCGAAATATCAACACTCTCCCCTAACTGATATTGAACACAGTATCAAACACCATTTGCAGTGATTTTTTAAGACCCATTTTAGGTCTGAATATTGGCCCTTTCCCCTCCCAAAAATTACCAATTTATTCTCAATTTAACTTGCACTTTCCCAGAAACTACTCAAGGGATCAATATGAAACCTTTTCAGGATGATAGAATAGCATATGTAGATGTGCGGAACGAATGTCATTTTGTCTGAAAATGCATGCATGTGCATGCACGTGCATTTGATTTTTTGTTTACAAACTTTGGAATCAGTCTAACTTTTTTATTTTTCGATGAAATCATTTCCTATTTATATGGTAGGTATAACTTGGGACCCTTAACTGTTTGGCATCGTCAAAATTTCAATTCTGCACGCGCATGCACGTGTGCTTCAATTTGATTGGATAATACAAAACCGTTTATAACATTCATACCAATGAAGGAAATTTAATGATATTTACAGGATAGGTAGACATGCCAAATATCTACAGATCGATGTAATAAAAATTGCAAACGCGCATGCGCACGCACGTGCATTGTCTTTTGAAGGTTCAATTCTTTCAATGACCATAACTTTTTTGTTTTTTGTCAAAATCTTTTCAAACTTGTATTGTATATGTATCTTGATATTCTTAACAAAAGTGTACAGTCATAATTACCATCCGGCACGTGCATGCACGTGTGCTAAATTCTGATTGGACGACTTTCAAATCGCCATAACTTTCTTATAAATGACGGAAACAATATGAAATTTATACTGTGAGTATATCTATCAAATGTCTATTGAATGACATCAACATTGATGCTGAGTCATACTCACGTACCCGTGTATGCACGTGCATAGCTTTTCTTTCATTTTTCGGGTACTAAAATGGTCATAACTATTGAATTAAAAACTGAAATGAATTCAAATTTACCCTGAGGATCTATGATATGAATGTCTATGAAATGGTGTCAACAAATTTTCCATTATCAAAATCGCGTGCGCATGAATGCGCGTGCAATGTAATTTTTGACGTCTAAATTTAAGTATTGCTCTATAACATTTTGAGATTGCAATGAATAGGTTTCAAAATTAGGTTGCAGGTATGTTTTAGGCCTCTCAATTTATTAATAGTCTCAAAATCACTTCCCTGCAAGCGCATGCACGTGCGCTTAATTCTGATTGGACGATTTTGAAATCCCAATAACTTTCTTATGAGTGAAGCAATCAATACCAAATTCATATAGTAAGTATATTGTTCAAATGTCTATTGATTAGCATCAACAAAATTGTTGTGTCTTACTAACGCGCACGTATATGCACGTGCATTGATTTCGGTGTTTGTAGTTTTGAGTTGCCGTTAATTTCTCGTTTTTCATTGAACAGTTGTGAATCTTCTCTTGTACTGATATAGTAAGACTTCTTTTTTCTTTCAAATTGAAACCTATATCGACTTACTAGGTCTCGTTCTAATTCTAAAAAAAAATGTTAACCCCACCGGAAGTTAAATCTCCAACTTCCGGTTATATCAAAGAAAGACTATTCATTCTCTCATTTTTCAGTGCCATAAATCTCGGTCATAAAACAAGTTAATGATTTGAATTTTACATATGTTATAGACACTATAAATGTCTAGAGTAAATTTAAATATTTTTGTAAAATTCACTTCCGGTCGTGAGATATGGGGTGGACATATTCAAACCTTGTTTTTTCAGTTTCTCAATAATTGATATAGATAGACGCTTGAAACTTGTAGAGTTGATCAACTAAGATTAGTCCATTGTACACATACATTCAATTTTTTTGTCCGTCACTTCCGGTCTATACCGGAAGTATTTAAAAAAAATATCGATTTTCCGATTTCTTCGAGTGATTTCTCAGAGATGGCAGGATATATTTTCTTGAAATTTTCAGGAATAATGTCTTATGAAATGACCTTGCTATAATTATTTTTGTTTTTACAAAATTCACTTCCGGTCGGAAAATATGGCCGATTTTCTGTTTCTCAAAAGGAATTTTGTCTAGCATTTTTCTTGCAAAAGGTAAAATATAGGTTCATCAAATATTCAGGGATGATCAATCTCCGTTTGTAAGCGTGCAGCAGGGGGTTGAACATGTCGACCGTCACTTCCAGTCGTCACCGGAAGTGATGGAAAGAATCGCAATTTTCAAACTTTTTTTCCTTTAAATTGAAACCTATACTAGTTTATTAACTCTCTTTCAAAGTGTCAAAAGAATATTGAGTCTGTCGGTAGTCAAAACGACTACTTCCGGTTTCTTGATAAAATATCTTTTTACTTTTCGTCTCTTTGTCCCCATAAATCTCGCTTATATTTGAAGTCTTTCATATGATTTTCACATGTCTTAATAAAAGTATCAACTTCTAAAGTTTTGATTATTTTGTTTTTCAAAATTGACTTCCGGTCGGTAGTAACCTACTACTTTTTCTTTCTGTAGTCTACTTCTTTTGTTGAGAACTCTTTCAGATAGAGAGGTGAAATTTTCAGGGAATATAGACAGTGAAGAGTCGCTGTCATTTATAGGAAAACGCATCTGAATAGTACTTCCGGTCGTCACCGGAAGTTACGAGAAAGGAATAAAAAATTCGATAATAGATTTCTCATTCATTGTTAAGGCACATTTTGTGATACATTTAAATGGTTTTCGTAGGATTAGAAAGCTCTTTACCGGAAGTGGTCTAACGGAAGACCTACTCATTACTAGTAATGAGTGTCTAGTAATTATTATTATTCTTTCTTTCTTCTTGGGACTTTTTTGTCCACGAGTGTTCTCAGAAACTACTAAAGGAATCAAGATGAAACCTTTTTAGGATGATAGTATAGCATATGTAGATGTGCGGAACGAATGTCATTTTGTATGAAAATGCATACATGTGCATGCACATGCATTGAATTTTTTGTTGACAAACTTTGGAATCAGTCTAACTTTTTTATTTTTAAATGAAATCGATTGATATTTTTATCGTAGGTATAACTTGAGATCTTTAACTGTTTGGCATTGTCAAAATTTCAATTTTGCACGTGCATGCACTTGTGCTTCAGTTTGATTGGATAATGCAAAACCGTCTATAACTTTCATGTTAATAAAGAAAATCTAATGATATTTACAGCATAGGTAGACATGCCAAGTACTTACAGATCGGTGTGATAAAATTTCCAAATACGCATGCGCACGCACGTGCATTGTCTTTCGAAGGTTCAATTCTTTCAATGACCATAACTCTTTTGTTTTTTGTCAAAATCATTTCAAACTTGGGTTGTATATGTATCTTGATATTCTTAACAAATGTGTATACTCATAATTACTATCTGGCACCTGCATGCACGTGTGCTAAATTCTGATTGGACGATTTTCAAATCTCCATCACTTTCTTATAAATGATGGAAACAATATGAAATTTCTACTCTAAGTATATCTATCGAATGTCTATTGAATGACATCAAAATTGATGCTGGGTCGTACTCACGTGCGCGTGTATGCACGTGCATAGCTTTTCTTTCATATTTGGGGTACTAAAATGGTCATAACTATTGAATTAAAAACTGAAATGAATTCAAATTTACCCTGAGGATCTATGATATGAATGTCTATGAAATGGTGTCAACAAATTTTCCATAATCAAAATTGCGTGCGCGTAAATGCGCATGCATTGTAATTTTTTACGTCTAAATTTAAATATTGGTCTATAACATTTTTAGATTGCAATGAATAGGTTTGAAAGTTAGGTTTCAGGTATCTTTGGTACTTTTCAATTTATTATTAGGGTCAAAATCACTTTCCTCCACGCGCTTGCACGTGCGCTTAATTCTGATTGGACGATTTTGAAATCCCAATAACTTTCTTATGAGTGAAGCAATCGTTACCAAATTCATATCGTAAGTATATTGTTCAAATGTCTGTTGAATAGCATCAACAAAATTGCTGTGTCTTACTCATGCGCACGTATATGCACGTGTATTGATTTCAGTTTTTGTAGTTTTGAGTTGCCGTTAATTTCTCGTTTTTCATTGAACTGTTGTGAAACTTCTCTTGTACTCATACATTAAGCCTTCTAATGTATCGAGATGGTCGAATTACTTCTCATCACGTACATGCACGTAGGTGCGCGTGCACAAAATTCTCAGATCTTTATACCTGATTTGTACTAGCATGAAATGGACTGAACGTTATAAGATAGTTATATATTCACATGCTATACAGTTTGCAATGGTCAAAACCACTTGTACTGAAATAAGTGACACCACTTGCTAAATGGGGGAGTGTTTGGGGAACATGTGTAACGGTCCCCGTTACAATAAGTACTAGTTAAGGTCTTCCGCTCCAGACGGAAGACCTTATAGTGATTCTACTGTTGATTAAGGTCTTCCGTTCCAGACGGAAGACCTTATAGTGATTCTACTGTTTATTAAGGTCTTCCGTTCCAGACGGAAGACCTTATAGTGATTCTACTGTTTATTAAGGTCTTCCGTCTCAATGGAAGACCTTATAGTGATTCTTAAGTTTCTTTTCCTCTATTATTATTATTATTGTTCTTTTTCTTACCGATTTTGTGCACGCGATTTCTCTAAAACGGCTTGATAGATTTTAATGAAACTCTCAGGAAAGTTGTAAAATAGGATTGTCTAGAAAGAATTTATTTGGTTTTGCAAAAATCACTTCCGGTCGCAAGTTACGGCTGAATTTCCGTTTTTCAAATGACATTTTGTCCGGGCGTTTTCTCATAAACGGTTAAAGATTGAGAGTTTAAACTTTCAGGGATGATAGATGGTGACTTGTAGCTATGCAATAGTGTATTATCAGTGCCATCCGTCACTTCCGGCCGTCACTGGAAGTAAACAAAAGAAACGTTAAATTTCAAACTAATGCTTTTGACACAAAACTTGCATAGATTAATTAGATATCTTTCGTTGTTTCAAAAAATGTTAGTCTTACCGGAATTTTAACCAGCAACTTCCGGTTTTTAGAAAAAAAACTTCGAAAAAATGGTCTTTTTTTTTGTCCTCGTATATCTCGTTTTGTTATCAAACTTTTAATACGATATTTACAGATTTTAATGACATTATCCATCTTAAGAGAACCCTGTAACAATATTTCAAAATTCACTTCCGGTCACAAGTTACGGCCGAATTTCCGTTTTTCAAATGATATTTTGTCCGGGCATTTTCTCATAAACGGTTAAAGATTGAGTCTTCAAACTTTCAGGGATGATAGATTATGAATTGTAGCTGTGCAATAAGGAATTATTTTTGCCATCCGTCACTTCTGGCCGTCACCGGAAGTGAACAAAAGAAACGTCAAATTTCAAAATTATCCTTTTGAAACAAAACTTACATTGATTAGTTAGGTCTCTTTCGGCGTTTCAGAAAATATTAGACTTACAGGAAGATTAACCAGCAACTTCCGGTTTTCAGAGAAAAACTTTTAAAAAACGGTCTTTCTTTGTCCTCGTATATCTCGTTTATTTATTAATCATTTAATACGATATTTACAGATGTAATTGACATTATCCATCTCAAAAGAACCCTGCACCACTAATTCAAAATTCACTTCCGGTCACAAGTTGCGGCCGAATTTCTGTTTTTCAAATGATAGTTTGTCCAGGCGTTTTCTCATAAACGGTTTAAGATTGAGTCTACAAACTTTCAGGGATGATAGATGGTGACTTGTAGCTCTGTAATAAAGGTATATCATTATCATCCGTCACTTCCAGCCGTTACCGGAAGTGAACAAAAGAAACGCCAAATTTCAAAATTATGCTTTTGAAACAAAACTTGCATAGATTAATTAGGTCTCTTGTGGCATTTCAGAAAATGTTTGTCTTACCGGAAGTTTAACCAGCAACTTCCGGTTTTTAGAGAAAATTTTCGGAAAAATGGTTTTTCTTTGCTATCATATCTCTCGCTTATAAAGCAAGTGTTTTTGTGATTTTCAAATATATAATTGACATTATCCATCTGCAGAGTATAGTGAATTATTGTTTGTTTTTTTTCAAAATTCACTTCCGTTCGTTAAATATGTACGATTTCCGGGTTTTTTTCTCCAAGTGTTTTCTCATAAATACTCAAAGATTGAGTCTTGAAGCTTTCAGGAAAGTTAGAAAGTGACTTGTAGATGTGACATACGTGTTTCAACTTTCTTGCGGTCACTTCCGTCGTCCGCCGGAAGTACCATAAAAATATATAATATTTCATTTTTTAAATTCTAATCCTCATAAAATTATTTAATAGAGTGTAATAAATGATATCATTTCCACCGGAAGTTGGTTGTTCGAAACCGGAAGTTGGTTGTTCGAAACCGGAAGTTGTCTAAAATCTCAGTATGTTTTATGGAAATTTTCAGTGTGGGTTCCTACGTGGTTCAACTGAAATTTTTAGTCGTTTTATGGACTACCGAGATACTTGAAAGTGAATGAAACAAAACCGAAATTGTTTACAATTGATAAACCACGTCTTACATGTATGTGTTTATTTCTTTCATGTATAGTCGTTCTTCACTAATTCACTAATTGAATTCTTCCAGTCAAGGTCCTATCTCGTCAGAAATTGGACGGAAGATCTATTCGTTGCTCGCAACGAGATCATTTCTAGTTATTATTCTTTTTATTATTCTTTTTTTTTCACTGAAGATTTCTCAGAGATGGCTGGATGGATTTTCTTGAAATTTTCAGGAATAATGTCTTATGAAATGACTTTGCTGTGGTTATTTTTGTTTTTCCAAAATTCACTTCCGGTAGGAAAATATGGCCGATTTTCTGTTTCTCAAACGAGATTTTGTCCAGCCTTTTTCTTGGAAAGGGTAAAAGATAAGTTCATCAAATATTCAGGGATGATCAATCTCTGTTTGTAAGCATTCAATAGCGTATTGAGCATGTCGATCGTCACTTCCTGTCGTCACCGCAAGTAATTGAAATAATGGTAAATTTCAAACTTTTTCTTTTAAATTGAAACTTATACTAGTTTATTAAGTCTCTTTCAAAATGTCAAAAGAATATTGACCCCGTCGGTAGTAAAAACGACTACTTCCGGTTTATTGATAAAATACTTTTTTACTTTTCGTCTCTTTGTCCCCACAAATCTCGCTTATATTTGAAGTGTTTGATATGATTTTCACATGTCTTAAGACTAGTATCAACTTCTAGAGTTTTGACAATTTCGTTTTTCAAAATTGACTTCCGGTCGGTAGTAACCTACTACTTTTTCTTTCTGTAGTCTACTTCTTTTTGTTGAGAACTCTTCAGATAGAGACGTGAAATTTTCAGAGAATATAAACAGTAAAGAGTCACTGTCATTCATAGGAAAACACATCTGAATAGTACTTCTGATCGTCACCGGAAGTTACAAAAAATGAGTAAAACATTCGATAATACACTTCTCATTTATTGTTAAAGTACATTCTCTGATATATTTGAATGGTTTTTGTAGGTTCAGAAAACTCTTTACCGGAAGTGAACAAACGGAAGACCTACTCATTACTAGTAATGAGTTTGTACTTATTAAGGTCTTCCGTCTCAACGGAAGACCTTATAGTGATTCTTATGTTTCTTTTCCTCTATTATTATGTCTCCAAACACAAAGTGTCGGAGACATTGTTTTTGCTCCGTTTCTTATTATTCTTATTCTTATTCTTTTCTTCTTATTTTTCCTCTTCTTTAGTGAGAAATTTGTCCGACCGATTTTATGAACATGCTTCGACTGATCAACTTCAAACTTTGTGAGCTGATAAAGGGTCATTAGGAGGGGTGTAATCAACTTTTCAAATTTTCAAAATGGACACCGTTTCAAGATGGCGGCCAAAAAACGTCAAAAACTCAAGGTTGTCGGATTTCAACCAAATTCTATTTCTAGGGTAATTTAGTGACCCCGAGTCCATTTCCACCATCAAAAAAAAATTTTAAGCCGCCATTTTCAAAATGGCCGCCATATACCGAAATATTTCAAACTGTTAAAATCTCTACAACATTTGGGTTCTGGGGTAAATTGAGGGTCCACAATTCATTTCTAGCATCAGTATTTCCTTCCAATTATTTTTCAAATGTTTCAAAATGGCCGCCATTGAAGAAAATGGCCGCCAAAAATCAAGTGCGTCGGATTTCAACCATATTTAGTTTCTAGAGTTCTTTGAGGATCCTGAGTGCATATCTGACATCAAAAACCATTTCTGACATGGGGAGGTGTTCGGAGACATTTGTGTTGGCATCCCAACACAGTTATAGCTCGGTATTATTATTGTTCTTTTTCTTACCGATTTTGTGCACGCGATTTCTCAAAAACGGTTTGATAGATTTTCATGAAACTTTCAGGAAAAATGTAAAATAGGATTTTCTACAAAAGTTTTTTTAGTTTTGCCAAAATCACTTTCGGTCGCAAGTTACGGCTGAATTTCCGTTTTTCAAATGACATTTTGTCCGGGCGTTTTCTCATAAACGGTTAAAAATTGGGTCTTCAAATTTTCAGGGATGATCGATGGTGACTTGTAGCTGTGGAATAAGGTATTATCATTGTCATCCGTCACTTCCGGCCGTCACCGGAAGTGAACAAAAGAAACGTCAAATTTCAAACTAATGCTTTTGAAACAAAACTTGCATAGATTAATTAGATATCTTTCGGCGTTTCAGAAAATGTTAGACTTACCGGAAGTTTAACCAACAACTTCCGGTTTTTAGAGGAAAACTTCGAAAAAATGGTCTTTCTTTATTCTCATATATCTCGCTTATCTATCTACTTTTTAATACGATGTTTACAGATATTATTGACATTATCCATCTATGGGATACCCTTTTAATACTATTTCAAAATTCACTTCCGGTCGCGAGTTAGGGCCAAATTTCCGTTTTTCAATTGACATTTTGGTTGGCCGTTTTTTCATAAATGGTTAATAATAGAGCCTTTCAACTTTCAGGATATGATTGGTGGTGACTTGTACCTTTCTAAAAAGATTTATAATTTTCATCCATCACTTCCGGACGCCACCGAAAGTGAACGAAAGAAACGTCAAATACATTTACACTTTTCAAACAAAATGTGTGCTTGAAATAATGAAGTGTCTTTTGGAGTTTCAGAAAATGTTACAGTTACCGGAAGTTTAAACAACAATTTCCGGTTTTTATAGAAAAACTTCGAATAAGTGTTCTTTCTTTGCTATCATATCTCTCGCTTATAAATGAAGTGTTTGTTATGATTTTCACATATACAATTAACATTATCCATCTTCAGAGTTTAGTGAATTATTTGGTGTGTTTTTTTCAAAAGTCACTTCCGTTCGTTAATATCTACGATTTCCGTTGTTGTTGTTTTTTTCTCCAGGCATTTTCTAATGAATAATCAAATATTGAGTCTTGAAACTTTCAGGAAAGCTAGATGGTGACATGTAGGTGTGAAATACGTGTTTCAATTTTCCTGCCGTCACTTCCGTCATCCACCGGAAGTACCTTAAAAATATGTAATTTTTCATTTTTTTTTTAAATTCAAATGCTCATAACATTATTTAATAGAGTGTAATGTCATACCATTTTCACCGGAACTTGCTTGTTCGAAACCGGAAGTTGTCCCAAAACTCTGCATTTTTCACCGAAATATTTCGTGTGGGTTCTTACACGGTAAGTGTGGAATTTTCAATCGTTTTATGGACTCCCAAAATACTCGAAAGTGAATAAAACAAAACCGAAATTGTTTGTAATTGATACATCACGTCTTACATGTATGTGTTTATCACTGTTTTTAAAAAAAAAAATAGGTGTTTATTCCATTCATGTATAGTCGTTCTTCAATAATTGAATTCTCCCAGTCAAGATGCTATCTCGTCAGAAATTGGACGGAAGACCTATTCGTTGCTCACAACGAGATCATTTCTAGTTATTATTATTATTTTTTTTCCCCTTTCGTCTCCGAGATTTTCCTGAAACTTTCACAGCTTATAGAGAACGATGGTACCTCGAGGCGTTTTTTTTTCATTTTTTCAAAATTTACTTCCGGTCGCAAGATATGTCCAATTTCCGTCTTTTTACAAGATATCTTGTCCAGCGTTTTTCTTAGAAACAGTAAAAGATAGAGTCACCAAATTTTCAGAATTAGTAGATCTCACTTTGTAGGCGTGCTGTAGGGGGTAAGAATGTCGACCGTCACTTCCGGTCGTCACCGGAAGTGATTAAATGAATCATAAATTTTAAACTTTTTTCTTTCAAATTGAAACCTATTTCGGTTTACTAGGTCTCGTTTTAATTCTCAAAAATATGTTAACCCCACCGGAAGTTGAATCTCCAACTTCCGGTTATCTCAAAGAATGACTATTCATTCTTTCAATTTTCAGTGCCATAAATCTCGGTCATAAAACAAATTAATGATTTGAATTTTACATATGTTATAGACACTATAAATGTCTAGAGTAAATTTAAATATTTTTGTAAAATTCACTTCCGGTCGTGAGATATGGGGTGGACTTATTCAAACCTTGTTTTTTCAGTTTCTCAATAATGAATATAGATAGACGCTTGAAACTTGTAGAGTTATTCAACTAACATTAGTCCATTGTACAAATACATTCAATTTTTTCCTCCGTCACTTCCGGTCTATACATGGTAGTTATTCATGTATATTACATTGTATGGTAGTTATTCATGTATATAACACTGTATGGTAGTTATTCATGTATACAACACTGTATGGTAGTTATTCATGTATATTACACTGTACGGTAGTTATTCATGTATATTACATTGTATGGTAGTTATTCATGTATATTACACTGTATGGTAGTTATTCATGTATATAACACTGTATGATAGTTATTCATGTATATAACACTGTACGGTAATTATTCATGTATACAACACTGTATGGTAGTTATTCATGTATACAACACT
The DNA here is from genome assembly GCF_947568905.1 of Ostrea edulis. Lineage (NCBI taxonomy): Eukaryota > Metazoa > Mollusca > Bivalvia > Ostreida > Ostreidae > Ostrea > Ostrea edulis. Next base: position 97,944,135 of record NC_079166.1, on the reverse strand, counting down.
GTACTGTAGTTATTCATGTATACAACACTGTATGGTAGTTATTCATGTATACAACACTGTACGGTAGTTATTCATGTATATAACACTGTACGGTAGTTATTCATGTATATTACACTGTACGGTAGTTATTCATGTATATAACACTGTATGGTAGTTATTCATGTATATAACACTGTATGGTAGCTATTCATGTATACAACACTGTACGGTAGTTATTCATGTATATAACACTGTGTGGTAGTTATTCAGGTATATCACACTGCATGGTAGTTATTCAGGTATATCACACTGTATGGTAGTTATTCAGGTATATCACACTGTACGGTAGTTATTCATGTATATTACACTGTACGGTAGTTATTCATGTATATAACACTGTATGGTAGTTATTCATGTATATAACACTGTATGGTAGTTTTTCATGTATATTACACTGTATGGTAGTTATTCAGGTATATCACACTGTACGGTAGTTATTCATGTATATTACACTGCACGGTAGTTATTCATGTATATAACACTGTATGGTAGTTATTCATGTATATCACACTGTATGGTAGTTATTCATGTATATAACACTGTAAAGTAGTTATTCATGTATATAACACTGCACGGTAGTTATTCATGTATATAACACTGTACGGTAGTTATTCATGTATACTACACTGTATGGTAGTTATTCATGTATATAACACTGTACGGTAGTTATTCATGTATATAACACTGTACGGTAGTTATTCATGTATACTACACTGTATGGTAGTTATTCATGTATATAACACTGTACGGTAGTTATTCATGTATATAACACTGTACGGTAGTTATTCATGTATATTACACTGTATGGTAGTTATTCATGTATATTACACTGTACGGTAGTTATTCATGTATCTCACACTGTATGGTAGTTATTCATGTAAATTACACTGTACGGTAGTTATTCATGTATATAACACTGTATGGTAGTTATTCATGTATATTACACTGTTCGGTAGTTATTCATGTATATAACACTGTATGGTAGTTATTCATGTATATAACACTGTACGATAGTTATTCATGTATATAACACTGTATGGTAGTTATTAAGGTATATCACACTGTACGGTAGTTATTCATGTATATAACACTGTATGATAGTTATTCATGTATACAACACTGTACGGTAGTTATTCATGTATATAACACTGTATGGTAGTTATTCATGTATATTACACTGTACGGTAGTTATTCATGTATATAACACTGTATGGTAGTTATTCATGTATATTACACTGTATGGTAGTTATTCATGTATATTACACTGTACGGTAGTTATTCATGTATATAACACTGTACGGTAGTTATTCATGTATATTACACTGTATGGTAGTTATTCAGGTATATCACACTGTACGGTAGTTATTCATGTATATAACACTGTATGGTAGTTATTCAGGTATATCACACTGTACGGTAGTTATTCATGTATATAACACTGTATGGTAGTTATTCAGGTATATCACACTGTACGGTAGTTATTCATGTATATAACACTGTATGGTAGTTATTCATGTATATTACACTGTACGGTAGTTATTCATGTATATAACACTGTATGGTAGTTATTCATGTATACAAAACTATGTGGTAGTTATTCATGTATATAACACTGTGTGGTAGTTATTCATGTATATGACACTGTATGGTAGTTATTCCTTTACACCCACCTAAACATCATTTTAGATGATCCTAATCTTTGACCTACGCGTTCCCCTTCCCCTCCGGAAGATTTACTGCTCTAATGTGTAACCCATCTGACCCACCCCTAAGCTTAGGTGCCTGTAATTAATGACCTACATGTATATAACTCTCCCTGAAAGATAATTACCCTTAAACTGGGGTCTACCTCACCCCTTGGGCTTAATCGGGGACCTAACTCACACCCACGAGTTTTTTCTGGAACCTATTTCACACACACCCCATGGCTATATTAATGACTTACCTCGCCCCCCTGGGCTATAACAATGACTTACCTCGCCCCCCTGGGCTTTATCAATGACTTACCTCGCCCCCCTGGGCTTTATCAATGACTTACCTCGCCCCCCTGGGTTATATCAATGACTTACTTCGCCCCCTGGCCTTTATCAATGACTTACTTCGCCCCCCTGAGCTATATCAATAACCTACCTCACCCCTCTGGGCTTTAGCTGCCTTCTTGTGTTTGTGCTTCTTGTGCTTTTTGTGTTTCTTTTTCTCCTTCTTTTTCTTCTTCTTTGACGTCTCAGATTCCTGTAATTCAAATAATACGGGATTTAATCCTTGTCATCAATTCAATGCTTTGTCTACTCCCAAAATAAATAATACGGGATTTAATCCTTGTCATCAATTCAATGTTACCTACTCGCAAAATAAATACGGGATTTAATAGAGTACTTGGAATCAGAGTAGTGTTTAACAAAATAAGTTTATGGATGACTGATCACTACATATGAATATTTCCTTTTTCCATTTTTCTTTAAGAAGCAACTGTCCATGATGTCGAAAAGTCTAGTCTTTAATTTATCGTGAGGAATTGTGTATAGTGTTGAAAAGTCATAGGTTTTGATGTTATTGATTTGAGAAAAGTTTTTGCGATTTCAAGTTTACTAAAAGTTCTTTAGAATTTTTCAGAATCTACATTTGATTAACACCACTTCTGTCATATGTAGTCGCACAGTCAGTTTGATGTTTTTCCTTCACAACTCTTAATTTTTTTGTGAGGAACCAAGATAGGGGCTTGGTAAAGCACCTACTTGATCCAGCAATGTATCTTTGTTTGTAAGGGTTTTTATGTAGTTCAGGAATCCAGTATAGGTACGGTAACTCATATTCATTCGACCCATTGACTGGGATATGAAATGTGTCTAAAACTGAAGCATGGTTTTGAAGAATTTCAGCTTTTGATAGAGCTGTTGGAGTACAAGTACGATTACCAAAAGTTGAATTAATGCCAAGTTCGTTTAAATTACATTTGTAATAATGAGCCTTACAAACAAAGACAATTTTGTTACCACCTTTGTCAACTGGAACCAAAACACATTCCTCATGTAACCTATCTAGTTATTGTATTACTTCTGGTTTACTAAACAGAGAAGGATAGATGGTACGTACTTTTGATTTCATGTTTCTAATGCTGGATTTTAATATTCCTCTGATCCTTTTAATTCATTCTGATGAAATTCCTTTAAAACCATGCTTCAGTTTTAGACACGTTTAATATCCCAGTCAATGGGTCGAATGAATATGAGTTACCGTACCGTACCTATACTGGATTCCTGAACTACATAAAAACCCTTACAAACAAAGATACATTGCTGGATCCAGTAAGTGCTTTACCAAGCCCCTATCTTAGTTCCTCACAAAAAAATTAAGAGCTGTGAAGGAGAAACATCAAACATACTGTGCGACTACATATGCCAGAAGTGGTGTTAATCAAATGTAAAATCTAAAAACTTCTAAAGAACTTTTAGTAAACTTGAAATCGCAAAACTTTTCTCAAATCAATAACATCAAAACTTATGACTTTGCAACACTATACACAATTCCTCACGATAAATTAAAGACTAGTCTTTTCGACATCATGGACAGTTGCATCTTCAACAAAAATGGAAAAAGGAAATATTCATATGTAGTGATCAGTCATCCATAAACTTATTTTGTTAAACACTACTCTGATTCCAAGTACTCTGAAGTTTAAATAAAAAATATGCTAGAGTTTCTCATTGACACTATTTTCGTGGTCTTTTGTGATCAGGTCTTCCAACAGTCTGTTGGAATTCCCATGGCCACGAATTGTGCTCCTTTGTTAGCTGATATGATTCTATATTTATATGAAGCAAAATTTATTAAAAAACTTCTACGTGGGAAGAAAATATTTCTTGCCGTGGCCTTCAATTCGACCTTTAGATATAGATCTAGTTCGTCAATACAACCTCGCATTGGGTCAAATGCTGTCTGACGTGTTTCATACCGATTGTTAAGCCATTTTTGGCACACTGATTTGACTGCGGATAACTCCGTTTACCTGATCAGGATATGGGGATCACGGCGGGTGTGACCGATCAACAGGGGATGCTTACTCCTCCTAGGCACCTGATCCCACCTCTGGTGTGTCCAGGGGTCCGTGTTTGCCCAACTATCTAATTTGTATTGCTTGTAAGAGTTATGAGATTGATCACTGTTCGTTATCTTCACCTTGCATATATCAACGACGTTTTGTCTATTAACAATAATAACTTTCATTCATGTCGATTTGATATATCCAAGTGAGTTCGAAATAAAATACACCACGGAGTCATCCACTTCTGCTTCATACTTAGATATTTTATTAAAAGTAGACATTAACAGCACACTGGCATTTAAAAAATATGACAGACAGGATGATTTCAGCATCTCCATCGTCAACTTCCCATATTTATATATCAACATTCAATTATCACCTGCATATGGTGTTTATATATCTCAACTGATTCGCAACGCAAGAGCTTGTTCTGCGTATATGCAGTTTTAAATCGTGGCAAGCTACTGACAAACAAGTTGATAATACAGGGATTTCAACAGTCTCGATTGAAGTCAGCATTTCGCAAGTTTTATGGTCTTTATAACGATCTAGTTCGTCAATACAACCTATCATTGGGTTGAATGCTGTATGGCGTGTTTCATGCCGATTGTTAGGCTGTTCTTGGCACACTCATTTTGAATACGGATAACTGCGTTTACCTGATCAGGATATAACGCTCACGGCGGGTGTCACCGGTCGAGAGGGGATGCTTTCTTCTCCTAGGCACCTGATCCCACCTCTGGTGTGTCCAGGGGTCTGTGTTTGCCCAATTATCTATATTGTATTGCTTATAGGAGTTATGAGATTGATCAATGTTTGTTATCTTCACTTTTCATGTTTATCTATAGCTTAGATTTTGGCAATACATTGGAGGTTATAGAACCATAAGAACCAATACTGGACTTTGTTGTTCTATTCGACAGAAACCCCGCTACATATGCAAGCGCAGATCAAGAGCTTGTACATCGAATCTGTTGAGAGAAGTAAACACCACATGCAGGTGATAATGGAATATTGATACATACAAGAGTTATCCGCAAAATTGGTGGCCAAGCTCCATATTACAGTCGTATGTTTTGTTTGGAAAAAAGAATAAGGCTATACCTACAATTTAGAATTTTCAGTAAGAATCGAGCGTTAGAAATATAGAGAATCACACATTTCAAAGTACATATATTACCACAGGAAGGAAAACGCCGGAGGAAAAAAAAAACCGCCATGCATAAGTTTTCAACGTAATCACCATCTAACAATACACATTTTAGTGGGGGTTTATCCGATTTTTAAATACCGTAAACCAACTTATATTCGCGTGCGATAAAGTTTTGCAAGGTTTGTGATAACAACTTCATCGCAAATATATCTTGCCACGAACCGGACATTTAATGTTTCTTATACGTTTATGGTTATCTTAGTCGCGAAGGTTAGTCGCCGTAAACTAGTTCATCACGATTAAATCACTAAAGAAATTCATTGAAAAATGTCGGTTTACAGTATTTGTTACCATTAATCAGTTTTCATTCGGAAAATCACATTCATTACCGCCTATCGTGAATCACACAAGTTATTAAAAATCCTCCCCTACAAATACGACTTGTTATAGAGAAAGATCGCGAAGTCCAAACGGGCTAAATCTGGACCGTAAGAAGGGTATTTAAGATATTCAAACCCAGCAGATCTATTTCTGGAGATGTTTTAATAGAGGTATGACAAGGTGCATTGTCTTTCTGAAAAATATGTTTTTTAGATTTGCTGTCAAATAGAGTTGCTTCTTCCATAATGCCTGAACTAAGTGGCGTTATAAGGCTTCGCTGTAGCAGTCTGCGTTTACAGTTTTCCTTGTGGGAGAGCGCATGTTAATGTCATTCCTTTTCTGTCCATGAAGATGATAAAAATGTTTCCCTTAACGATTTTGTCACTTTATCTTTTTTGGTAGTGGATGGAATTAACTGCTGATTTGTTTCCGGATCATAATAATGGCACCAAGTTTCGTCCGTTATAACTTGCCTCTAACGCATTATTAAGGAATTACAAAAAGGTGTGGAGAAGAATTTTTAAAGCGTACAGTTATAACGGACGAAACTTGGTGCCATTTGTTGTATTGACGAACTAGATCGTTATAAAGACCATAAAACTTGCGAAATGCTGACTTCAATCGAGACTGTTGAAATCCCTGTATTATCAACTTGTTTGTCAGTAGCTTGCCACGATTTAAAACTGCATATACGCAGAACAAGCTCTTGCGTTGCGAATCAGTTGAGATATATAAACACCATATGCAGGTGATAATTGAATGTTGATATATAAATATGGGAAGTTGACGATGGAGATGCTGAAATCATCCTGTCTGTCATATTTTTTAAATGCCAGTGTGCTGTTAATGTCTACTTTTAATAAAATATCTAAGTATGAAGCAGAAGTGGATGACTCCGTGGTGTATTTTATTTCGAACTCACTTGGATATATCAAATCGACATGAATGAAAGTTATTATTGTTAATAGACAAAACGTCGTTGATATATGCAAGGTGAAGATAACGAACAGTGATCAATCTCATAACTCTTACAAGCAATACAAATTAGATAGTTGGGCAAACACGGACCCCTGGACACACCAGAGGTGGGATCAGGTGCCTAGGAGGAGTAAGCATCCCCTGTTGATCGGTCACACCCGCCGTGAGCCCCATATCCTGATCAGGTAAACGGAGTTATCCGCAGTCAAATCAGTGTGCCAAAAATGGCTTAACAATCGGTATGAAACACGTCAGACAGCATTTGACCCAATGCGAGGTTGTATTGACGAACTAGATCTATATCTAAAGGTCGAATTGAAGGCCACGGCAAGAAATATTTTCTTTTGATAGAACTGTTGGAGTATAAGTACGATTATCAAAAGTTGAATTAATGCCAAGTTCGTTTAAATTACATTTGTAATAATGAGCCTTACAAACAAAGACAATTTTGTTCCCAGCTTTGTCAACTGGAACCAAAACACATTCCTCATGTAACCTATCGAGTTATTTTATCACTTCTGGTTTACTAAACAGAGATGGATAGATGGTACGTACTTTTGATTTCATGTTTCTAATGCTGGATTTTAATATTCCTCTGATCCTTTTAATTCATTCTGAAAGTGTATTAAGTTCTTTTTCATATCTAGCCCATCGTCTAGCATTATCTTCGAAATAATTCATAATAGAGATTATGTCGCCAATTAAAAGACCGAGGTTCTCTGTATTTAGGATCGTTTAGAATAAGTGATTTGAGGTCCTCATTTTCAACTATATCAACATCACCAGTAATTACATGTCCAGCTGTACTGTAGTTGAAAGAACGTGAAGAAAAAGGACACATTGGTGGATTACGTATAAGATGGTCTAAACAAATATAATTATAGTTATATATATTAAAGAACTACTTAATTACACAAATTACTTGTTTAAAATATATGTACATCTGGTGCATCAAAATTGGTACCGTATAAGTTTTTCATTATGACCCCTGGGTCGAGGCTTCTGCTGGTGGACTGTTAGTCCCCGAGGGTCTCTACAGCCCAGTAGCTAAGTACTTCGTTACTAGCTTGAAAATACGGATGCATATTTAATTGCTGTTATAAAATTTAGAAATTCATTTCAAAATTAAGGATTATCTCCCTCATGCATAGCTCTTATCCTTGGACGAATTTAGCTCCACTTTTTTGGCACGCTGTTTTTGGCTGTATTTAGCTCCAAACCTTCATAGTTATTTCGGATTTCCAACATTTCGGTTGAGCATCACTGAAGAGACATTATTTGTCGAAATGCGCATCTGGTGCATCAAACTTGGTACCGTATAAGTTTTATATTAAACAGTGATCAATCTCATAACTCAATTTGATAACTGCAAAAAATTGTAAAACTTATGATATACTGATCACTAGATATTCATTTAGTAGTAATCTCACTGGACGTAATTTCTGTAACAAAACTTTTGATAATTTGACTTTTAAATCTTCTAACGTTGTCTACACTATTGAGTTTAACCTGTGTGGCTTAATCTATGTGGGATGTAAAACTTATACGGTGTCATATAAGGGTTTACTTGATAAAAGAATACCAGGGCAAAGATTTCAAATAAATAATGATGGTAACCAACTTCTTTACAAGCATTTTAATGCACTGGACGACTCCATTTTCTCCATGAGGTTAAAGATTTTTGGGGGAAATTACCATCACAGAAACAATTCAACATTGAGTACCCCTTTTCGTAGACAACGAAAAGACCACTGTATCAGGACCCTAGGCACTGCATTTCCATATGGATGCAATGATAATGTATATGATGTGGAGAATTTGACTGGTCCACAAGGAAATAACTTTAATGTGATGATCAATGTTCGTTATCTTCACCTTTCTTAGAAAAATGAGCGCTTTTTGAAGAGTACACAACACAAAGCTCAACTTAAATTTACATTTCACCAAAATAATTTGTTGGCGGTGACGTCATTGTAGTAAAATGATATGGACACAAAACAACACAAACTTATAAGCTTCTTGTAATATACTCAAAAGAGTTCTCTAAAATATTTATAATCCACCACATGTATATAATATCCAATTGTGCTTAAAAATGAATAATGTAACACAACATAATAATTATGTATGATTTTTTAATGAAAACGAAATCCAGAAACCACTAAATCTAATAATCACTGTTCATGTTTAAGGGGCATTATCTGCAATTTTGTCACCAAATATTGAATTCAATGAAAATTGTTTGATATTATATATTTCACTAATAACACCAGTATGCAATTATTTGGAACACTTTTTAACCGCAAAACAGGCATATGAATACTTGATTTTGTTGATTAAAAATCATTGTCTTCCAAGACAATCATTCTTCCTCTTCACCTTGCACCTAGTTAGTGATAAAATTATTACCTAAATATGAATACATGACATAAAAGGAAAGAAGAAAAAATAGCATAAGTCACACGCACACACAGTGTCATATCACAACTACATTTGGCACACCTGAACAAAAAGAGGAAAGCACGATGTTTAAGTGGTACTTCTATGAAAATATTCCATCAAATACATAACTTTAAAAATTCCAACCGAACCATAGTTTCGAACATTTGGAGACAGTTTGTTTCAAATGAATGCAGAAGAGTAGCTGTATGAACGTTTAAGATTTTCAGTTTTAGCTCTTGGTAAATATAATAAAATAGACAGATAATCATTCGACCTGGTTTGGCGGCAACTCACGTCTCTTGTATATTTAAACACGCTTAGGTAATTTGGTATTTGATTATTTAAAACTTTCAACAGAAAGACAACCTTTCTAAACATAAAATAATGCTTAATTGGCATCCAGTTCAAACAAGAAAATAAAAAGCCAGAAGAGGTCCTGATATCTCGAATATTCAAAAGTATTCTTGCTGCCCTCTTTTGCAGCTTGAAAATGTTTTCTAAATATAGTTGATTTTGTACGTTACACCAGACAGTACAGCAGTAAGTAAAATGTGGAAAAACAATACTATAAAAAACCTTGATAAGTGCATTTCGTGGCATAAAATAACTCACTCTCTTAAGTACAGCAAGTTTTCTTACAATTTTCTTTGAAATAAACTACACGTGTGCATCCCATAAAGTATTATCTATATAAACACCTAATAGTTTAGTCTGCTTCACAAATTCAATTTGTACACCATTAAAATCTATATTTAACATTAGCTACATAAACGATCGTTGAAATCAAATTTTCAAAACGCATACAAAGAAAGCCCCGTTCTAAATTTCACAAAACTTGATTTACTGATTGTTTCAATCTATTTTTCAAAAGGGACACATTTTCAGTTAGTTTTGAAGTAGCTGAGTAGTACACCATAAAACGAGGATTGGATGGAGATCTCGGAATTGCTTTCAGTTACATTGTAAGCTGGGGAAATACATTTTCCTTCTATGGTTTATGTTCCATGCTTGGATGCTTTATTGAACGGCAAACTAAGAACTCAACTTCACGATAAAAAGGAGGACTTCAAAGTCTTCATCGTCAACTTCCCATATTTTTCTAACTATATTTCACTAATATTTTATCTTCACCTGCAAATAGTGTTGATGCTTTCAATGAATTCGGTAGCCAAGATCATGTTCTGGGTATGGTAGGTTTTCTGATGGAGGAAGACTACTGACAAACAAGTTTATTTAACAGGGGTATCAACAGTCTTGTTTAAATTCAACATTTCCCAAATTCCAAAATCGTCATAACAATCTAGTTTGCCATTACAACCTGACATTTGGTCAAATGCTGTCTGAAGTGTTTCTTGCCAATTGTGAGGCCGTTCTTTACACACTAGTTTTGACTACGGATTACTCCGTTCACCATAATTGGATATAGACCTCGCAGATGGTGTGTCTAATCATCAAAGGATGTTTACACCTCCTAGGCACCTGATCCTACCTCTGGAATATTTAGGAGTTTATATGTGCTCAATTTTTAATTTTGTATTCATTGTGGGAGCTATGAGATTGGTATTCGTTATATTCACCTTTAATAAAGAAATAAAAACTACGACAGGTCTAACATGAATTTCTGTGAGATGGGATCAAGTGCCTAGCAGGGCAATCTAATATAACACTGTTTACAAATCGCACACGTCAATGGCAGATTTCTTAAATATTGAGACAAATTTGCAAAAGTAGTAAATCTCCAAAAACAAATATTGACAATGATTACACTACCTTAACTATATGTGATCATGTCAGGAGTTTATTTCCTTTCCATTAGATGAAAATGCAGTTTTCTTGCATGAAATACTGCTAAAATTATGACTTTCAGTATGAGTCCACAGGGAAGCGTCATATTTTCTTAAGTTTCCATACTTTAAAAATGTAGTATAGGTAAGGTAACTTATGTTTATTCGTTCCATCGAATTTGTTTAACACCGAAACATGATTTTGAAGTATGTCCGCTCTCAACTTTGAATTTTTGAAGGGTTTGTGAGATTGATCACTGTTTGTTATCATATATGTATTTTATCTATCTTTCTATCAATTTATTTATCTATCTTATTGGATCTATCTTTCTAACTACCTATCTATCAATTTGTCTATCTATATGCAAGGTGAAGATAACGAACAGTGATCAATCTCATAACTCCTACAAGCAATACAAAATAGATAGTTGGGCAAACACGGACCCCTGGACACATCAGAGGTGGGATCAGGTGCCTAAGAGGAATAAGCATCCCCTGTTGACCGGTCACACCCGCCGTGAGCCCCATATCCTGATCAGGTAAACGGAGTTATCCGCAGTCAAAATCAGTGTACCAAGAACGGCTTAAGAATCGGTATGAAACACGTCAGACAGCATTTGACCCAATGCGAGGTTGTATTGACGAACTAGATCGTTATAACGACCATAGAATTTGCGAAATGCTGACTTCAATCGAAACTGTTGAAATCCCTGTGCCATCAACTTGTTTGTCAGTAGCTTACCTCGATTTAAAAACTGACTATACCCAGAACAACCTCTTACATATCGAATTAGTTGAGATATATAAACACCATATGCACCTGATAATGGAATATTGCTACATAAATGTGGGAAGTTGACGATGGAGAAGCTGAAATCATCCCGTTTGTCGTACAGTTGAGTTGTTAGTTTGCCGTTAATGTCTACTTTCAATAAAATATCTAAGTATGAAGCAGAAGTGGACGACTTTGTGGTGTCCTTTATTTCGAGCTCACAGGGATATATCAAATCGACATATGAATGAAAGATATCATTGTAAATAGACAAAACGTCATCGATATATCTAAAAGTCGAATTGAAGGTCACAGCGAGAGATTTTTTCTTCTCACGTAGACGTTTTTGAATAAATTCTGCTTCATATGAATATAAAAACAGGTCAACTAACAAAGGAGCACAATTCGTGCCCATGGGAATTCCAACAGATTGTTGGAAGACCTGATCACCAAAGACCACGAAGATATTGTCAATGAGGAACTCTAGCATATTTTTTATTTCAACTTCAGAATACTTGTGCGTGGAATCAGAGTGGTGTTTAACAAAGTAAGTTTTTGAATGACTGTTGAAAAGTCATAGGTTTTAATGCTATTGATTTTGGTAAAATTCTGTGATTTCAAGATTACTAAAAGTTCTTTAGAATGTTTTAGAATCCACATTTGATTAACACCACTTCTGGCATATGTAGTCGCACAGTAAGTTTGAAGTTTCTCCTTCACAGCTGTTAACATTTTCGTGAGGAGCAAAGATAGGGGCTTGGTAGAGCAGTTACTGGATCCAGCAATGTAACTTTGTTTGTAAGGGGTTTTATGTAGTTTAGGAATCCAGTATAGGTACGGTAACTCATATTCATTCGACCCGTTGACTGGAATATTGAATGTGTCTAAAACTGGAGCATGGTTTTGAAGAATTTCGTCTTTTGAAAGGGCAGTTGGAGTATAAGTATGATTAACAAAAGTGGAATTAATGCCTGGTTCGTTTAAAATAGAGTTGTAATAATAAGCCTTACAAAGACAATGTTGTTACTAGCTTTGTCAGCTGGAACCAAAACATATTCCTCATGTAACCTATCTAATTCTTTTACCACTTCTGGTTTACTAAACACAGAAGGATAGATTTGTTTAACAGTAGGCGTTAAATCAAATAAAAACAGTTTCAGTTGTATATAGTGAGTATGTTTCTTACGTGATATGATGCAGAAAGCTTATTCTGCGAATGGTCTTTTTGTTGAATTTAGACAATCTACTGGCAAATAAGTTGATGTCACCGGGGTTTCAGCAGTCTCGTTTAAATAAATTATTTCGCTAATCATATGGTCGTTATAACGATGGAATTTACAAATACAACCTGTCATTAGGTCGAATACTGTCTGATTTGTTTTATACCGATTGTTAGGCCATTCTTTACACACTGATTTTGACTACAGATTACTCATTCTACCTAATCAAGATATAGGATTCATGGAGAACCTGATCAGTCGACAGGGGATCGTTATTCCTCTTGGGTACCTGATCCCCCTTCAGGAATGTTCAAGGGTTTTTGTTTGCCTTCCTCTTTTTAAAAGAGTTACGAGATTGATCACTGCTCGTTATTTTTACCTTTTCATCTATCTATCTATACTATGAAAGGTGAAGATAACGAACAGTGATTAATCTCATAGCTCATATAACCCATACAAAATAAATAGTTGGGCAAACACGGACTCCCGGACACACCAGAGGTGGGATCAGGTGCCTAGGAGGAGTAAACACCCCCGTCGACCGGTCACACCCGCCGCGAACTCGATATCTTCATCAGGTAAACGGAGTTATCCGTGGTCAAAATCAATGTGCCAGGGACGGCCTAACAATCGATATCAAACTCGTCAGGCAGCAATTGGACCAATGATAGGTTGTATTGGCAAACAAGATCGTTATTAACGACTTTAGAATTTGCGAAATCCTGACTTTAAACGAGATTGTTAAAAACCCCTGCACCATCAACTTGTTTGTCAGTAGCTTCCCTCGATTTATAAACTGAGCGTACGCAGAACCAGCTGTTGCGTAATGAATCAGTTGAGATATATGAACACCATATGCAAGTGATAATGGAATATTGCTACATCAATATTGGAAGTTGACGATGGAGAAGCTGAAATTACCCCGTGTGTCATAAAGTTGAGTTGGTAGTTTGCCGTTAATATCTACTTTCATTAAAAATCTAAGTATGAAAAGGAAGTGGACGACTTTGTGGTGTCTTTTCTTTCGAGCTGACAGTGATATATCGAATGTACATCTGAATGAAATCTGAATGAATTATTGATAAATAAAACGTCGATACATCTAAATATTGAAGTGCAGGTCACAGAAAGAGCGATCTTCTTCTCACGTAGAAGATTTTGAATAAATTCTGCTTCATAGGAATACACAAACAGGTCAGCTAACAAAGGAGCACAATTCATGCCAATGATTATTCACTGAATTGTTTTGTAATTTTCTTAACAAGGAGCACAAGGTTTTCGACACATTTATTTTCATGCTTTTTATTTCAAGGAATTGTAAACGAAGAGATACGCATCATTCTTCTTGGGATTACAGGTGTTGGAAAAAGTGCAACTGGGAATACCATTTTGGGGAGAAAGGCAATTGAGAACCTGTTACTCAAAAGACATCATTCAGTACGACTAGGATATTTGGTCATAAAATTGTTGTTGTCGATACTCCAGGTTTCGAACACACAAAGCTAACTGATAATGAAGTTAAAGCAGAAATTGCAAAATCCTTTATTACTACCTCACTGGGACCGCATGTTTTTTTTACTGATTCTTCGACCATCGAGATTACGTAGAGAAGACGTAGAAGCCTTGGAAATGATCCAGAAATTTGTTGGCAATAATTTTATGAAATACTTAATCATAGTATTCACAGATAAGTACAGGCTTGAAGATATGTATGGGATCTTAATCGAAGAATACATAAGTACACTTAAACCAGGGAACACGTTAAAAACCTTGGTGAATGGTGTAGATAATCGATACATCATTATAGGATACTCTGCAAATCTCGACAATCCTGATCGAATTTTGGAAGTTAAAAAAATTATTTCTTTCGTTGAAGAAATTAAAAACAAACATGATTTTCTAAGAACTCAGCTTACAGAACGGACAGAGAGTATATACAAACGAATAGTGGATTCACAGATGAAATTGAAGGAAATTGGTATAAATGAAACCAATGATAGTAAATCAAAATTAGAAAAATATAGAGATTACGCAAGACAAGAGTTTCTAGAATATTTTCTTGGAGTAGCTGTAGATGCATTTGTACGAATATTCCAAGGTGACATCTTCAAATTTGTCTATAAACTTTAAGATATCATCTACTACATTTTAGGTTGAATCAATCTACCTATATATCTATCTACACTTTTATTTTCTGCAATATTTATCCATTATCATCTGTATATAGTGGTTATGTTTCTTCAGTGATTCGATGCAGAAAAGCTTGTTCTGCGAATGGTCATTTTGTTCATTTTAGACAATCTACTGGCATCAACCGTGTGCCAAAAAGGCTTGATTCAGGAATATCATAATTTGACTTCAATTCGGAAGGAGATTCAAACCACTGCTAGATTTTATCTCTAAATCTTTATACAATGTTTTGTATGTCATTTCAATAGTTGTTTCAAGATTTACTCAAGCTTTGAGTTTGTACAACATCACAATAATGAAAGTGCGAAAACAGAAAAAACAACGATCACCTTCACAATTAATATTAAAACCACAAAATATGGACATGCAAGTGGTGGCATCAGGTTCCTAAACGGAATACGCATTCCCTGTAGACCAGTCACACCCACTGTGAGCTATTTGTCAATAGTATCCATATCAGGAAAACAGAACAAATCACCCAGAAAATCAGTGAGCATAAAACGGTCTAACAAGCGGTACGAAAGACACAAGACAGCATCAAACCCAAGAAAAGGCTATATCGGTAAAGCAGATCGTTACAACAACCACGGAACTTGCGAAACGCTGTTTTCTCACCGGTCCACTCTATCCTTCTAATTGCATATGAAAACGTCCAATGACATAGAGTGCTTAGTTGGTTGATTGTGTATTGTTTAATGTTCATCTCGAGAATCTTTCACTCATATGGAAACGCCACAATTGTCGGTGAAGAGCTGCAAGAATTAGGCCTTTGCTCGGTGCTCACAGCTTTTGAGCAGGGAAAGATCTCTATCGTGTTACAACTGCAGTGACATGGGATCTCAGTTTCTGTAATTTCATTCCATCGCACGATTAACTTTGCACTCTCGATCAACTAACATTTCAGGCTTTGGCATGTCGAGAGTAAAAAGTCAGTCGTGCGATAGGACGAAATTACAAAGAGAAAGAGACGATCCTTGGACGAATTTGGCTCCACTTGTTTGGCACGCTGTTTTTGGCTATATTTAGATCTAAAACTTCATAGTTATTTCGGATTTCAAACATTTCGGTTGAGCATCACTGAAGAGACATTATTTGTCGAAATGCGCATCTGGTGCATCAAAATTGGTACCGTATAAGTTTTACATTGTACTAATGAAATCGATGTTCAATTTCGTGTAACATGAATTTGGTCACACGATCAGTTTGTTCTTGCGTATTAAATCAATCACCGCTTCAAAAGTCAGTTCCTGTACTTGCTTATACAATGCAGTGGGGCATTTAGACCCCCGTTTGGCTACAAATTTAAATAATAGAAATATTGTGAGTAAATTTCCAGATTGACACCCAGAGTTACGAGTATTTTTGCTAATACTTGACTTTCACAGACCCTTTTCGTAAAGCCTGGATTCCCCACTGCAATGAAATCATAACAGAAACAAACGCAGTAGAATATTTACACAGAGTTTATTTTGTAAACAAACAAGAGTTTCATCAATTTATAAAAGAGAAAAATCAAACATACCGTTGTTTTTCATTTTAAACAGTTTTGAATACCATCTGCAACTATACCTAAATTGTAACTCCTACATGGCGAGTTTATAAAATAAATTTCTATGATATTGGAAGCGAGAAAATGTAGGCAGAGTTATAAGTCTATTTACTTTATGATGATAAGTTAACCTGTTGTTTCCTGGCAACTGTGATCACGGCTATGACTCGGCATGATCATAAGCGAGGCTGGTTTCGAGGATCGAAAAATCATGTTCATTTCAGGGTATCGGTGCGAGTCTTCATTAAAATCCTACAACAGAAATCTCACAAGTGAACAAAAACTCCATCAGTTCGTTTTTATTTTCTTTTACACACACTGAAGGTAAATACAAGAAGCACCCTACCTGCACTTTGTCTAAATCTGTCCTACTGTCTCGAATCGTCTTCTATATGGCTACAACCGTGAGTCCTAACGATGAACATGTCGTTGTTTCTTTCCAAAAACCTGACTAAGAGCTTAACGTTAACTTGACCGATCATATCTTCCATCAATTCTCTCAGATCCTTTGAATTTCTGTCGAAATTTGTGTTCAACAATTGCGTTTTCAACTTAGTAGGCTACACCAACGCCAGTATCTTCATCGCTGATCGCGACTAGGATTGCATGTATATAAACAAATGAGCTTTTCGGTCGGTAAGAGGTTTTTCATATATATATATATATATATATATATATATACCACGATATTGCCATGTTTAAAACAGCTCGTACTTTTAAATTTCATGAACAATGTTTTTGTCACTTTTGTATGTTTGATACTATTCCGCCTTCCAATGGAACAAAGGACAAAACGGATAGTATAACCTCCTTAATTCGTTTATTGTAACTCTCCAAATGGCTGAGAGACAAATGTGAATGTCTGAGTGTGTGGTAAAAAGCTACAAGAAAAAATAAGGTACATTATAGAAAATTATTACAAGAACTGCTTTCCATAGATTTAACATTTGAACATGAATTCACCTAATAAGTGTATGAAATTTACCAAACAATAAAATAAACCCTGTCAATCAATACTGTCATTAGCTAGAACTATAATGTCATTAACTATGTAAATTAGATGAGTTATGTCTGCTCAAATATAAAACAACAGGACAATGTCACTATGGGTTTCCATACATTTACAATGTAATACAAACACATAAGATATATGCATCAGAATGACAAAATTCTAATATGTGCAACTGAAGAAAGGTATAGGTACTTTAAATATACATTCAACTTACACCGTGGGTGGCCTACAGAAGGAAAATTCCAACAAGAATAACAAAAACAAAGGAGCACTTTTTCACACGAGATTTGGCGTCAACAGACAAGAGAGATAACTCACACATGGATGATGTACTAAACAAAGAACAATAACTCTGACATACTCATCAAAATTCTCAATCCAGAACACTCCCCGTCTGATATCTCCCCGATATCAATCAATAAAAAAAAATAAAGTAAACAAGTATTACAATTGATTGACTAGAATGATGAAATTTCACACATAATGCAAAAACTATCCTTTACATAAGACAAAAAATACACCCGAAAAGATTACAGCATGTCTATAAATGGTCCAAAACAAATTACTCAGATACCAAAAGTACCATATCACAAATGGGACGCGTATATAAGGTAGGTTTATCAGCTTTCGCAACGCGCACTTCCACCTTCCTCACAAGATTGTCTGTGCTAGGAAATACATGTGTGACAACGCCAAGAGGCCACTGATTTCGATGAACATTTTTAACCCGGATGAGAACGACATCTCCAGGGGAAAAATTCCGCCGGTCATCATTCCATTTGCGACGCTTCTGCAGGGTCGTTAAGTACTCCTTACGCCATCTTGCCCAAAAGGCGTCAGACAGTGCTTGCACTCTTCTCCATGACGACTTGTACAAATCCTTCAGCGAAAAGGTCTCTGGGTTGTCATTTGTGGTGGTACATGAATCGCCTACTTTCTGAGTAAGAATAGATGCTGGTGATAAAACAAAAGGAAAGTCAACATCAGAAGAAACAGGCACAAGTGGTCGGTTGTTTATTATGGCACATACTTCCGCCATGAATGTGCACAGTACATCATGGGTAAGACTGCGGTCTGATACGTTGGAAAGCATGGAGTCTAATATTTTACGTGTGACTCCTACCATTCTCTCCCAAACACCTCCCATGTGGGAAGCATGGGGAGGGTTGAATATCCATGTGGTTCCGGAGTTGTATAGGTGGTTCTTCACTGGTCCGTCTTCTACATTTATTGTATCAATGTGAAGGTCATCCATGGCACCAACAAAATTTGTGCCTCGATCAGAGCGTAATATCTTGACCTTCCCTCTAATGGCTGTGAACCGTTTTAGCGAGTTGATGAAAGCTGTTGAAGACATCTCGTCAACAACTTCTATGTGGATTGCTCGAGTAACCAGATATGTATACATGATGGCCCAGCGCTTTGAACTGGCACTCCCTGCTCGAGTCTTGCGTGATACGACTGACCATGGACCAAAGGTGTCGACCCCGACATTCGTAAACGGTGGTGCTACCTCAAGCCTATCCTTCGGTAAGTCTGCCATTTTCTGCCAGTCCAGACGTCCTCTTAGTTTGCGGCAAATAACACACTTGTGCAAAATAGATGAGATCAAGTTCTTACAACCAGTGATCCAGTATCCTGCTGATCTCACTGCCCCTTCAGTGAAGCTTCTTCCTTGATGCTTAACTTCCTCGTGGAAGTGTAATACAAGTAATCTTGAAACATGATGTTTTCCAGGAAGCAATAGAGGCGTCTTCTCTATAGACCCAAGATCCGCCATCTTAATCCGTCCACCTACACGCAAAATTCCATCAGCATCCAAAAATGGTGACAGCTTGTAGATACTGCTATCCTTTGGTAAGTGCATGTTTTGCTGGATACAGCTAATTTCCAGGCCATAGACCTCCCTCTGAACAGATTTTATAACAAATAGTTCTGCATCCCGATAGGTCGCCACTTTTGCAAGTGTGCTCTTAACCTGTTCCTTTTGATCCTTATGCATTCTTGCAAAGATTTTCAGTCGTGCAATAGCTTGTACGAGACGTCTCCAACGAGAAAATATTTCGTATCTGTGAGTACCAAGAGAACTATTTCCTGATACTTTAGTCTTTGTAACGCATAATGCTTCTGTCGGACGGATCTCTCTATCATCATCTGGGTTGACCAACTCGTGAGTTTGATCCAAGTTTATTGCGTCTTCAGTGACATTCAAGAAATGAGTAGGTCCCTTCAACCACAGGCTATCTTTCATATTTTCAGCTGGAATGGACCTAGTTCCCTCATCGGCAGGGTTCTTACAGGTTGGAACGTAGTTCCACTGACTGACATCTGTTGACCTTCTTATACGCTCTACCCTATTTGCAACGTATACGTAGAACCGCCTGGTTTGGTTGTGTATGTAACCTAAAGCCACTTTACTATCAGAGTAAAGTTTCACGCAGTTGAAGGAAATGTCAGCATTTTCAAGAATGTAGTCCTTGATTTCCACAGCCAATAACGCAGCGCATAACTCTAGCCTAGGAATGGTGTGGCCATGCGTAGGGGCTACCTTAGTTTTCCCAAATAGAAATCCAACATTCGATTCTCCGTTGTCAAGAATGGTCTTGATATATGCCACGGCGGCTATGACTTCTCAGAGGCATCTGCAAAGATGTGTAACTCTTTGGTGACAGCCTTTTGCAAAGAGTATGCTACGTACATTCGATGAATGTGAAGATCATTGAGTAAATCTAAAGAATTTCCCCATTGTTTCCACTCGTCCAAGTGCTCCGCAGACAATGGCTCATCCCAACCAACAGACTGAGAGGTAATCTTTCGCAGAATGATTCTACCTTGAATCGTGACTGGCGCAATAAATCCAAGTGGGTCGAAAATACTGTGCACAGTCGATAGAATGCCACGACGAGTGTACGGCCTTCCCTCCATGGAGATGCGAAACGTAAATGCATCCAAAGCCAGATCCCAGTGTAGACCAAGACTCCTTTGAAGTGGCAAGTGGTCTGAGTCAAAGTCCAGATCCTTAAGATCCTTAGCAAGATCATCAGGTGATATAGCTGCCATGACTTCTTCACTGTTTGATGCGAATTTATGAAGACGCAACTTGTCATGCATCCTGAGCGCTTCTTGACTTCTTTGTAACAGACTTATGGCTTCTTCACTTGTTGGCACAGAGATAAGTGCATCATCCACGTAGAAATGTTTCTGAATGAAGTATTTCACATCAGAACCAAACTGGTCGGCAGCTTCATCAGCAGATTTTCGCAAACCATATGCTGCCAACGCGGGTGACGTACAATTGCCAAACACGTGGACTTTCATTCTGTATTCCACAAGCTCATTCCCTAAGTTGTTGTCACGATACCAAAGAAACCTCAAAAAATTGCGATGATCTTCTCGTACTGTAAAGCAATAAAACATTTGTTGAATGTCGGCCATCACGGCAACAGGTTCCTTCCTAAATCGCATCAGTACTGCAATAAGATTGTTGACAAGATCTGGACCAGATAACATGACATCGTTTAAAGATACTCCTTCAAACTTAGCTGACGAATCAAATACACATCGTATCTGGTCACGTTTTCTCGGATGGTACACCCCAAACAGTGGAAGATACCAAACTTCTTCTCCTTCGACCAGATCTGGAGCAATTTCGGCATGCTTGCAGATGAGCAGTTTTTCCATGAATGCAATGAAATGTTCACATTTTGTTGAGTCCTTTTTCAAACTCTTTTCAAGTGACATCGCACGATGAAGAGCCATTTTTCTGTTGTTTGGGAGTCGCTCGCGAGACGGCTTGAATGGGAGAGGGGCACACCAACTCCCATCTATGTCCTTGTGGAACTCCTTGTCCATTATCTCCATGAAAGTTCTGTCCTCACAAGACAAACCAATCTTGTCATCGTATTTGGTTCGTTCAAAAACGATTGATGCAAATATATCTTCTCTCGTCCGAAAGGGGATCTCTTTCAATGGTTCACTCAATCCGTAGTCATCAGAAACCTCGAGCTTACTCATACAAGGTCGGAATATTGAGCCCCTTCCTTCATGCAACACATGAGTTTTTCTTGCGCAAACTCTGTCTGGTACATGTCGACCTTGTAGACAAACATCTCCTATGACAACCCACCCAAGCCTTAGTTTTTGAGCATATGGTTTAGAGTAAGGTCCAATGATTTGATCAAGAACATGGTGTGCTTCAGGCACATCTCTGCCAATTAAGAGACTGATGCGACTCTCTGGTTCAGTGGGCGGTAGCTCATGAGCAATCGGTCTTAAGTGTTCGTGAAGCATAGCTATGTCACAGGTAGGTATCTCCGATCGATCATTCGGTATCTCTGTACACTCGATAAGAGTCGGCAGATCAACTCGGTAAGTACCATCAAGTGATTCCACTGTGAATCCTGCAGATCGTCTGCCTGACATAAGTGTATTGCCAGCACAACTTGACAAGGTGTAATCCTGTCTTTCGCCAACTATGTCAAACACGTCAAACAGATCCTTTTGTGCCAATGTACGGTTACTTTGATCATCCAAGATAGCATAGGTACGAAATCTCCTATCAGGAAATGCACTATGGGTCACAGTGACAAGAACTATCTTGGCACATGATTTTCCTTTAAAGTCACCTTGGCAAATATCGGTGCACTTGTTATTGACAGATTGTGAAGCTGGAGGCTCGTCCTCCCCGCCATGCTTCTCTATCACTGTGTGTTTATCAAATGGAGTCTCTTCAAAAGAGTGCATGGCGGTCAAATGACGTTTACTGTTGCACACTGTGCAAAGTACATTTTCAGGACACTTGCGACTTTGATGTTTCGTAGAGTTACAGCACTTGAAGCATATGCGATTGTCCATTAAAATCTTCCTTCGCTCTTGTATAGGGAGTTGTTTAAATGCCCGGCATTCAAACAAAGGGTGGTTGGCTTTATGAATGACACACCTGTTTGGTGACGATTTGTCATCATTATCCGATAAATGGGTCTTCCTTGCTGCTATGCTCTCAACCGGTTTTTTTGGTGTTCTTCTCACTACGATGTATGTCGCTTTCGAACACGAATCCTGGATCATTAAGTGTAGTAGCGATCTCATGCACGAAATCAACGAAAAAGTGAAAAGGGGGAAATGGCACAGAATGCATCCTCTTGTATCGAGTTGCTCGGTCACGCCATTTATTCTGCATATCTGCCGGTAGTTTGTTCATCACAGGGTTGACTCCTACTGAAGTATCGAAATAGCTTAGCAGTCTTTCATATTGAGGATTTTCCTTGATCGACTGTATCTCTGATAAGATATCAGAGAGAACGTAGAGTCTTTTCTTATCTCGAAATGTTATCTTTGGGAAAGTCGCAAGTTTCTGTTTGAGTGACGACTCAATCATCTCAGCACTACCATAACGCTCCTCTAATCGAGTCCAAATCTTGGTAAGTGCTCTCGTCGGACTGCTCGGATTTGAAATCTTTAAGCTCTGAGCATGCTTAACTGATTCAGGACCTAACCATTTTATGAGCAAATCAAGTTCCTCTGAGGCATTGGTGCCTATTTCGTTCATCACAGTACGGAAAGTAGATTTCCACGAGAGATATGTTTCAGGCTTGTCATCAAATTTTGAAATCCTCGAAATCACTAATTCTTTCTTCATGAGATACTTTGAAATATCTTTCAGTTGACTGCCATGTTCACTATCCAATGCTGGTTGCCTAGAGCCTGAAGGGAATCCAAATGGTTGTGAATCCAACTCAAACACAGGACTATTCACAGTTTCAATATACGGTTGTTTCGAGTCGAGAAGTGGTTCGCTCGGTCTGAATGTTTGAAAATTTTTGGTCTGATGTATATATTGTTGTGCACGGTCAATTGCTGTCACATCTGGGCCTGATTGTGTTCCATCATCCTCAGTGTTCTCATTGTCAAAATTTTCTATTTCATCATGAACCCCTTTTAGTTCAGCCTCGGCTACTGCGACTTCACATTTTGCTTCTAGTAAGGCCATTTCGCGTTGGAGTTCAGCTTTTTTGATTATAAAGGCAAGACGTGCCTTTGCGGCTTCTGCTTTTGCCCTCTTGCGTAGCAATATAGAACTAGCATTTGAGCTGAAAGTCGATGAGGTACGTGCACTAGCTTGACTTGGAGTCTTTTTTGCTGGTATTACCTTTGGCCTCACGAATTTCTCAGTAATTTCCTTCATTACAGCTGTGGCATGGTCAAGAGTGGTCTCCTTTTCTGATTCATGTGTGGACAACTCACGTATGCTATCCTGAGTGTTTTTTTCTTTTAAGATAGTTAGTGTAGTCTTCTGCAATATCACGATAGTTTGCACAAGCCTTTTCAATGTCACTTCTGAGTGTTTCAAGAATTTCTGGATCATCTGGCAACACAGATGCTTCTTGTCGCAATTTGTTCAAACGTTCTGTTATTTTCGCAAGTAGCTGTTTGTACTTATAAACAGAGTCCTGATACACCTCTTCAGCTGTCTTTGTTAGCTTCCTAACACGTTTCTCCTCTGCAAGTCCATCTCACTTGTTTCCTCTTCCTTCATGGTATTGGGGTCCAATACATTTGACTTTCGAAGTTCAGCTTCGGACACGGTCTTTTTACTATTCCGCCTTCCAATGGAACAAAGGACAAAACGGATAGTATAACCTCCTTAATTCGTTTATTGTAACTCTCCAAATGGCTGAGAGACAAATATGAATGTCTGAGTGTGTGGTAAAAAGCTACAAGAAAAAATAAGGTACATTATAGAAAATTATTACAAGAACTGCTTTCCATAGATTTAACATTTGAACATGAATTCACCTAATAAGTGTATGAAATTTACCAAACAATAAAATAAACCCTGTCAATCAATACTGTCATTAGCTAGAACTATAATGTCATTAACTATGTAAATTAGATGAGTTATATCTGCTCAAATATAAAACAACAGGACAATGTCACTATGGGTTTCCATACATTTACAATGTAATACAAACACATAAGATATATGCATCAGAATGACAAAATTCTAATATGTGTAACTGAAGAAAGGTATAGGTACTTTAAATATACATTCAACTTACACCGTGGGTGGCCTACAGAAGGAAAATTCCAACAAGAATAACAAAAACAAAGGAGCACTTTTTCACACGAGATTTGGCGGCAACAGACAAGAGAGATAACTCACACATGGATGATGTACTAAACAAAGAACAATAACTCTGACATACTCATCAAAATTCTCAATCCAGAACAGATACAGTTATTTTGCTCCTTCCTCCTACTTTTTGCTGTTTCTTACTCTGACTGAATTTCTTAAACCTTTTTTTGAGTCATGGTAGATGTATTCTTAAAGGTCAATGGATGAGATAAAAATTGTGTCAGTTAACTGCCAGTGTTTATGTAGTCAAGAAAAGAGAAGCTATGTCTTGAAATTATTAACAACAAAAAAGTGTGATATATATTGTATACAAGATACCCATTTTGCTGAAGATCTTCATAATACTGTAAAACAAGAATGATGTTACGAAAAATGTTGGGTTTTTTCAGTTCATTTGCAACAAATGCAAAAGGTACTGCAATTCTTTTTAATAATAGAATTTATTTTACTTTAAATAGAGAGGAAAAAAGATAGCGATGTTAATATCATTACATTAGATGTGACAATCAAAGATAAAATATCAAAATTGGTAAATTTATATGGGCCAAACATAGATTCACCTAAATATTTTATAAATGTCGTAGAAAAGGCAAAGGATTTTGAATATGGCGATTACATTTTTTGTGGGACTTTAATTTTGTTATGAATCCAAAGTTAGACTGTAAGCATTACAAATAAAATACTATAAACAATCCTATTGAGAGGAGAACTATGATAGAAACTATGGAGGAGTTAAATATTTTAGACATTTTAGAAGATTGTATCCAGAGAGGCAGCGATACATTTGGAGACGTAAGAATCCTAAAAAGTTAGCTAGGTTAGATTATTTTCTAATGTCAAATTCCTTGTATAATAGTGTTCATGATTGTTATGTTGAAGCAAGTTACAGGTCGGATCATTCATTGGTAACTTTTTCTATTAAACTGCACGAGTTCAAAGAAAGAAAGGGCTTATGGAAGTTTAATAACTCTCTTTTGTATAATAGAAATTGTCGAAGAAGAGAGAATGACAATTAGTAACACAAAACAGCAGTACACGATTCCAGTGTATACATTTGATGATATTTATAATATACCAGACAAAGTAATTTTCTTGAAGATTAATGATCAATCATTTTAATGGAAATAAGAGGGCAATCTATATCCTTTTCCTCATACCTTAAAAAAAGTAATGATTGGTTGTTTGTATGTTGTTTAACGTCCCTTTCAAAAATATTTCACTCAAAAAAAGTAAAAACCGACGAGAGGTGGAATTATCAGAAACTACACAAAAGCAAAAAGGTGTTATAGATACACAGGATCTAGAAAATGCAAAGAAAAAACTAGAAACTATCCAAATAGAAAAATCAAAAGGGACTAGGATTAGAGCAAAGGCTAAATGGATAGAAGAAGGTAAAAATTCTAGTAACTATTCCTGTAATTTAGAGAAAAGAAATTATGTTAATAAAATAATTCATAGCATCGAGAGGGATGACGGTCATACTATTACCAGTCAAGAAGAAATATTAGAAGTGATATGTGATTATTATGAAGAATTATACAAAAATAAAACTACAGAGGGTAATAAAAGGGCATGGGAGAATGACAACATTTTTAGGGAAGTCTGAAAACAATATTTTGAAGAATGCCAATTATTAGAGGGGGAAATCACATATAGTGAAACCACTGATACTTTGAAGATAGTGAAAAATGACACTAGCCCTGCTAGCGATGAGTTTACAACTGAATTTCTCAAGTTTCTGTAAAAGATGTAGGTCAATTTGTCTTACGATTTTTGAATTATGCATTTGTAAATGAGGAATTATCCATTACTCAGAGACAGGGTGCTAGGGTTAGGGTTAGCCAAAACAAGCTTTAACAATATTTGAAGAGGTTAAGGCCTATTTCATTCTTAAATACTGTCTATAAACAAAATCAATGTGCCAAGAACGGCCTAACAATCGGTACGAAACATGTCAGACAGCATTTTACCCGATGGGAGGTTGTATTGACGAAGTAGATCGTTATAACGACCATAGAATTTGCGAAATGCTGACTTCAATCGAGACTGTTGAAACCCCTGTATCATCAACTTGTTTGTCAGTAGCTTACTTAGATTTAAAAACTGACTCTATAATGTGTTGAACCAAAAGAAATCTACGTATATGAACTTACGATTTAAATTTGAGACCAGCAATAGCCGTCAAGTTCTGTCCCACATAACGACTCAATAACTTGTTAGATATAATCATCAAGTCTCTTTGTACAGAAGTACCAAGTTTTATTAGAGATGACATGGATTCTTGTTATCATATACCTGATACCGTAAAAAAGATACAACACTTGTAATTTTCGATGTAACTAGCTTTTATACCCCACACATTGAGTCTTGAAGTTATCTCCCTCTGGTTGGATAAACATATAAATTAAATAAACCCTCGATTTTTCAACGACTTTATTCTTGAAGGAATGCAACTAATTTTTCAAAGCAACACTTTCATTTTTATAGTAATAATGATAATAATAGTATTTATTTATCCATACAACACAAATTAGCATATAGTTAGTTTTCATTGTGGTCCTGCATTAAAACATATACACAAACATAGAATTAACATGTAAAACTTATACCGTACCAATTTTGATGCACCAGATGCGCATTTCGACAAATAATGTCTCTTCAGTGATGCTCAACCGAAATGTTGGAAATCCGAAATAACTATGAAGTTTTAGAGCTAAATATAGCCAAAAAGAGCGTGCCAAACAATTGGAGCCAAATTCGTCCAAGGATAAGAGCTATGCATGAGGGAGATAATCCTTAATTTTGAAATGAATTTCTAAATTTTATAACAGCAATTAAATATACATCCGTATTTTCAAGCTAGTAACGAAGTACTTAGCTACTGGGCTGTAGAGACCCTCGGGGACTAACAGTCCACCAGCAGAGGCCTCGACCCAGGGGTCATAATGTAAAACTTATACGGTACCAATTTTGATGCACCAGATGCGCATTTCGACAAATAATGTCTCTTCAGTGATGCTCAACCGAAATGTTTGAAATTCGAAATAACTATGAAGTTTTAGAGCTAAATATAGCCAAAAACAGCTAAAATTAGCATTTATCAGTAATACTTTTTACAAATTAAAGGTACAGCGATGGGTATGTAGGTAGTGTGGACTTAAACCAGCCTGGTTTAAGAATTACTGGAAGAAAAAATGCATATCGAAACTGAAAACAAAACCCATTTGGATATGAATTTTTTAATGATATCAAATTCCAATGGAAGCATTATTTAGACGACTGCTTCGTTCTCTGGAACAAATGAGACATAGAATTGAAAGACTTTCAATTGTTATTAAATCAACTCCATGAAAACATCAAGTTTACAATCGAAACCAGCCAAAAGTAACTTCGTTTTTGGACATACTTCTCATCAAGCAAAATGATATCATTTCCATGGATCTATTTTACAAGGTCATCAAAATCTTCTTTTCAACTCTTGTCATCCATCGCATACGAAATGGAGCATTCCATTTAACTTAGCAAGGTACCTTATCAGTTTTACATTATGACCCCTGGGTCGAGGCCTCTGCTGGTGGACTGTTAGTCCCCGAGGGTCTCTACAGCCCAGTAGCTAAGTACTTCGTTACGAGCTTGAAAATACGGATGTATATTTAATTGCTGTTATAAAATTTAGAAATTCATTTCAAAATTAAGGATTATCTCCCTCATGCATAGCTCTCATCCTTGGACGAATTTGGCTCCACTTTTTGGCACGCTGTTTTTGGCTATATTTAGCTCTGAAACTTCATAGTTATTTCGGATTTCCAACATTTCGGTTGAGCATCACTGAAAAGACATTATTTGTCAAAATGCGCATCTGGTGCATCAAAATTGGTACCGTTTAAGTTTTACATAGTTACCAACGCAGAACTTAGAAACAAAAGATTAGAAGAACTCGGTAATTATCTCCATTGCCAAAAATATCTCCAACTTCTTTTGCTTTTCTAGTAACTTCAGTTACTGAAGTTACTAGAAAAGCAAAACAAATACCAATCACAGAGTTACAGAACATTAACAGAAAATCAGATTTTAAAATATTACGCACATAAATTCCTTTTGTCGTCAAGTATAATTCGAAATATCACATCTTCAATACAGGGAAAACATATTTCCCAGTACTTGAACAATCAGGAAATCTAAAGGACATTATTCAAAAATGTCCTCATCCATGTTGAGCTGTAGCAGAGCCATATTCCCATATACATGTATACAAATTTCTTAGTCCATTTCATAATGCACGATATCCAAATAAACGTGATTTTAACAACAAAAACATCAAAGTCTCTTGCATTAATGAACCTGTGAATACAGCGGAATCTTTGTACTAAATTGTGAACTAAAATCAAGTCGCAACGAAGAAACGGGGGGTGAGTAAAATCACACGCGAACGTATTTTTGAAATGATAGGGTTCAAGTGCCAAATCGCTGTGACGTCACAATGGGTAAGACATCATTGTGGAAGAAGGAAAAGAGTGTAGATCAGAAGTTGCATTTCGCCTTATCTCTATTATTTACTTGTAGTTTTAGTGTATTTATATGTTATGGGTATTAAGACTTAACCATCCTGAACAGTTTTAAGTCGCAGTTTTCATAATCAGCATTACAAATACCGTGATACTGATACTTTTTTCGGACATTCTTGACGAATCGGATGCAAAGCCAGTAAGTTTGTTTTTTATTACAATATTATATATGTTTTTTTTCAGATGTTTTCATTTACTCGGTATGAATTATCCGAAGTAGCACTGTTCTTACTGTATGCAAAGATTTTGTGAATTCATTAGCAATTAGCATTGTAACTTATTTTCAGTTTGGTGTTGGCTGAACTTCATTTCAATGGGAACATTCACAAAAGAGGGGTATTTTCCAATACAAGATAGTATTCCCAAAGCAAACGAGGGGAGATTATATTGTCAAACTGAAGGCGCCATGTACTTTTAGTAAGTACATTATGTGCAAGAAACTGTATATTTATTAAGTAAACAAAGTGTGTGAGGTTTTTGTTTCATGGGAGGGGGTTATACACTATACATACAGCACAGTGCCATACGATTCAAACAAGAACAAAACATTTTGACAAAATGCATTCTAAACATATTTGAAATTCACATTTGTACAATCTATTTCTATGTTGGGTTTTTCGGTCATGTAGACAACCTGGCATAAACAGCCACCACTCACGTCTCATCATGATACTATAGGGGATATTTCTCCATCTCATCTTTATCGGCCAAAGAAGGATGAAGCTGCTCAGAAAATATTCCCAAGACACAAGCGGAATTAGTGGAGAGTTTTGAAACTCTGTAAGGCATTACAATTATGTCACTCATTTTCAGTTTGCTGTTGGTTGGACTTAGTTTCAAGGAGAACGTTACAAAACCCCATAAATTTTCTTCAGCTTTTGAATATTTACTCATTGGTAAGGGGTTGTACACAGTAAATACACAGTGTAATTCTTATGTATGTAAAACTTATACGGTACCAATTTTGATGCACCAAATGCGCATTTCGACAAATAATGTCTCTTCAGTGATGCTCAACCGAAATGTTGGAAATCCAAAATAACTATGAAGTTTTAGATCTAAATATAGCCAAAAACAGCGTGCCAAACAAGTGGAGCCAAATTCGTCCAAGGATAAGAGCTATGCATGAGGGAGATAATCCTTAATTTTGAAATGAATTTCTAAATTTTATAACAGCAATTAAATATACATCCGTATTTTCAAGCTAGTAACAAAGTACTTAGCTACTGGGCTGTAGAGACCCTCGGGGACTAACAGTCCACCAGCAGAGGCCTCGACCCAGGGGTCATAATGTAAAACTTATACGGTACCAATTTTGATGCACCAGATGCGCATTTCGACAAATAATGTCTCTTCAGTGATGCTCAACCGAAATGTTGGAAATCCGAAATAACTATGAAGTTTTAGATCTAAATATAGCCAAAAACAGCGTGCCAAACAAGTGGAGCCAAATTCGTCCAAGGATAAGAGCTATGCATGAGGGAGATAATCCTTAATTTTGAAATGAATTTCTAAATTTTATAACAACAATTAAATATACATCCGTATTTTCAAGCTAGTAACGAAGTACTTAGCTACTGGGCTGTAGAGACCCTCGGGGACTAACAGTCCACCAGCAGAGGCCTCGACCCAGGGGTCATAATGTAAAACTTATACGGTACCAATTTTGATGCACCAGATGCGCATGTAATGAAATGTCATTGTTAATAGACACACACCGTACTAATGTAATGAAATGCCATTGTTTATAGATACATACCGTACTTATGTAATGAAATGTCATTCTTTATAGATACACACCGTACTTATGTAATGAAATGTCATTCTTTATAGATACACATCGTACTAATGTAATAAAACGGCATTGCTTATATATACACACGGTACTAATGTAATGAAATGATCGGTTACACTAATATTGACAACGAGAAAACAACATGTGTATCAAACCGAAGTATCTTATTGTACACGTTGACTTTCTATTACATTGAAGGCTGAAATTAGTGATGCGATGTAAATTCAGAGAGAGAAAAAAGTAGTTCCGGCTTCTGGTTGTCAAGGGGGTGTGTCCCCATACCAAACCAGGTTATACAAAAATAACCTGGGTTCTTCAATTGAAATTTGCCCAAACATAGACAAGGATACAATAAGTATAAGGGTTTGTTTTTTTCTCTCATAAAAATTCATTGTATTTAGAACAAGAATTAATTTTCTGGTGCAATTTTGAAAGATAATGATGCAACCATTACGTCATCTTTCTACTAAAGAAGTAAAGTTGAGTTCTAGAACAATCTAGGTAAGAGGTGTCACTCGTGTGCGAGAAGTACACAACAAGAAGTAAACATCCAATTCTAGGTCACGCGTGTCAATCGTTATGAGTCAGAACAAACCCAAAATCAATTACACAATGATATTTATTTACAATTAATAATTGATAGAAAATTTTAACAATAGCAAAATACTAACTTACGGTAGTTGAACAATAAATCCAAGACTATACACACACAACAATAGTAATCCCAATATCGTAATTCCCAGTATAAATAAAAATCCAAAAGCATGTAAAGTGTCTAACCAGACCTTCTTTTTTTAATCGTAAGAATTTCAGTGTATTTAAGATAGGAGGGAGGTTTCTAGCGCAATCTTGAAAGACAATGATTTCAATAATTTCATACCTTAATCATTCTGCTGTTTATGAGCTTCCTAAAACGTACATATTATTAGATAAACAATGTATACCATATTTCGAAGTAAACCCTTAAAGATTGTAAGAGAAAACAAAGAAGTGATAATTTCTTTGTCACATGGATTTTTATCTGCGTTTTCATTGCTAAAGTGCACATGATATTTAAGATTCTATCAGGAAATTGGGGCTATAAAGACGGACAGACACACCGATATAGCAAAATTGCTAGCCTACTCTATCTTGAATGCGTGCGTCAATTATAACTAAACTCTGGGATATGTATACCAATTAGACTCTAGGATTCCTTTAATGAAAGATCCTACGACTAACACTAAGGTAAGCAATTGATCAACGAAGAAAATGCATAAATGAAGTTAAACCGGATGATATGGGGAAAAGTCAGCTTTCTCATACAAAAGTGGCGTTTTCACTTCAACGGATCGGAACACCTCTCGGCTTTTCCGTCAAGTCAGGAAAATCTTCTATAAAGACAATGTTATTACAAGCTTTGTCAGTTGGAACCAAAACATAATCTTCGTGTTACCTATCTTATTCTTTTATCACTTCTGGTTTACTAAACACAGATGGATAGATGGTGAATACTTTGGTTTTCATCTGTCTAATGCGGCATTTTAATATCTCTCTTATACTTTTAAGCCATTCTGACAATGTATGAAATTCTTCTTTTCCATATATAGCCCATCGTCTGGCATAATCATCAATAGAATACATAATAGAAATGAAGTTCTACCGCCAATTAAAAGACCGAGATTCTCTGTATTTAGGACCTTTTAGAATAAGTGATTTGAGGTCCTCATTTTCAACTATATCAACATCACCAGTAATGACATATCCAGCTGGACTATAGTTGAAAGAAGATGAAGAACAAGAACACGTAGGTGGATTAAGTATAAGACTGCAAAGTGTGTTTATGATTGAAGAGTTTGGATGCAATAGTAACAGTATATTTGTAGGAAATACTGGGTGTAGACTTCAACTTGAAAGAAGTTGGAATACATGACTGAACGTTTTTATGACGAAGAATGTTGCTTATGTTGACTGCATATATTTCTTTGTAAATTTGAGCTTAAGGAACTGGCGGCACGATTCTTATGGAATATTATCCATGACCCGTGGTGGTGTAAAGAGTCTGTGATTGGCAACGTCCATAATCATAGAGTGCATATGATGTTTATATCTCTCAACTAATTTGATCCGCAACACTTGTTTTCCTTATATGAAGTTTTTAAATCGAAGCAGGCCAATGACAAACAAGTAGATGGTACAGGGTTAGCCTAACCCTAACCCAGTGCAGAGGTTCCAACAGTCTTCTTTAAAGTCAGCATTTCGCAAAGTCTATGGTCATCATAACGATCTAGTTTGCAAATACAACCAATCATTGTGTCAAACGCTCTCTGACGTGTTTCATACCGATTGTTAGGCTGTTCTTGACACACCGATTTTGACTATGGATAACTCCATTTATCTGATCAAGATATATGGTTCACGGTGAGTGTGACCTGTCGACATGGGATACTTACTCCTCCTTGGCACCTAATCCCACCTCTGCTATATCCAGGGGTCCGTGTTTGTCCATCTCTCTATTTTGTATTACTTATAGGAGTTATGAGGTTGAACACTGTTCCTTATATTCACCTTTCATAGGGAAATCCTCAATTTCTACATATTGATATTTCATTTGTAATCATATAAGTGCTCCATCCCTTTGTACTTCGGAAAACTTTAATGAAATTATTTCTGATCCTAAATACTCAATGTTCAACTTAACAACGACGAATTAAAAGACAAGATGCTATAATGCTATTATAACCAAAACTGGAGGAATACGAGTGTCAGATGTACTGCAAAATTTACTTCATTAAGATCATAGGACAGCTAATGAAGTAGGACTTACAAAACTGTCTGAGAAAGTCACTGTTAGTTACAACTGGAAACAAAAACAAAACTTAAGGATAGGGTCAGGGTTAACTTTTATCCTTTTCCAATAGTTTTATAAAATCTTAGGATTGAAAAAAATCCAGATTTCAATAACATATTTTGATCTAGGCAGGCTACTGAGAAACAAGTTGATGTTGCATGGGTTTCAACAGTATCGTTTAAAGTCAGCATTTCTCATATTCCATGGTCGTTATAATGATCTAGATTGCCATTACAACCTATCGATGGGTCAAATGTTTTATTGCTTGTTTCATATCGATAGGTGAGCCATTCTTGAACTGATTTGGACTACAGGCTACACTGCACACTTGATCAAGATATAGGGTTCACGGCGGGTGTGACCGGTCGACAGAGGATGCTTACTCCTCCTAGGCACCTGATCCCACCTCTGGTATATCCAGGGGTCCCTATTGGCCAAACTCTTTATTTTGTATTGCTTATAGGAGTTACGAGATTGTTCACTGTTCGACATCTTCACTTTTCACTCAATATAGCATGGATAAAATCTTCAGATGTAAACATAACAAATGGTTTCAGACTCTGATGAAGACCTGATTAACCCTAATAACCATTTGGTGTTTCGGTTTTAATCAATATTAACAGAAAACAAAATCGACTATCGGTAAGAATCCACATTTAGATCAGGATACTCATGACGGCAAATTGACGATGTGTATGCTTATAGGAGTTATGAGATTGATCACTGTTCGTTATCTTCACCTTGCATGCTAGTCCAGAGTCCTCGTGTTGGGAACGTAAAGAAGAACTTCAAAGATTCAACATAACAACAATTGTTATTGATGAATTGCACTTGATTTCTACTTGGTAAGACCATTATATTTTGTGCGGGAGAGATGTACGTGTAAGCATGTTATGGATATCAATTTTGCCTAGGTTGAACAAAATGATGTTTGGGTACTTGTTTAAGGACAATCAACTCGCACCCACGGTACGTTTAGTCCGGACAACTGAAAAAGTTACTTTGGTGGTACGTTTATAAGTACACTAAAGTTACTTTTATGGTACGCTTATAAGTGCATTAGGGTTAGGGTTAGAACTAAAGATACCCGTGATGCTGTATGGTGGTATTTGTATTTCAATATATGTTATTAAGTTTTAAAACTTGTCCAACTTTATCAGTACATAACCCTCAGACCTTGTCATTTAACAATGAATATTGAATTCATACATTAAAATCAAAATGTAATAAATGATGAAGATCATAAAGACATAAGACAAAACAAATAAGACTTGTCAATGAACAGAATTAAAACCCATAGAAAGATATCATTGATATCTGGCAGTAATTATGTTGTAATATTTCAGTCGATAGGAGGATACATAGCTTCAAAAAATAATTTGGAAAGCGGTTTAGTGACCTTGTGGAGCTAGGATTCATCACTTCCAGCTGTTTAGTGACCGTGTGGAGCTAGGATTCATCACTTCCAGCTGTTTAGTGACCTTGTGGAGCTAGGATTCATCACTTCCAGCTGTATACTTCCTAATGTCAAACTCCGGGATAATCTACGTGTAGCATAATTGCTTCCAACAGGCGCCCGATATCATTTGTAAAAGTCTTTGGTCTTTCGAATATGTTCTAGAATCGAAAGTTTTAGCAGTTAGGATTATTTTATGTTCCAACGGCTTTCCCGACATGGGACCTTCCTTTTCAAACGTCATATCCGAAAGTTCCGCGACTCCCTCGTCTAAATGTCTAGTGTGAACTTAAGCTAAGGAGCAATTACCATCTATGAATTCGTCTTAGGTCACCATTCTCTGCTGTAGTGAATAAAAAGTATGTGAACTGACAACATTAAATCGTTTCTGCAACCCTATCTTTTGCATTAACTTGAAAGGTGAAGATAACGAACAGTGATCAATCTCAAAACTCCTATAAGTAATACAAAATAGAGAGTGGGGCAAACACGGACCCCTGGGTATACCAGAGCTGGGATCAGACAAACACGGACCCCTGGGTATACCAGAGTTGGGATCAGACAGACACGGACCCCTGAGTATACCAGAGCTGGGATCAGACAAACACGGATCCCAGGGTATACCAGAGGTGGGATCAGGTGCCTAGGAGTCAGATTGTACTGGTGAATTAGATCGTTAAAACAACTATAGGATT
The DNA here is from genome assembly GCF_947568905.1 of Ostrea edulis. Classification (NCBI taxonomy): domain Eukaryota; kingdom Metazoa; phylum Mollusca; class Bivalvia; order Ostreida; family Ostreidae; genus Ostrea; species Ostrea edulis. The sequence continues at coordinate 97,908,097 of NC_079166.1, read as the reverse complement.
TACGAAATTCTGACTTTAAACGAGACTGTTGAAACCCCTGCACCACCAACTTGTTTTTCAGTAGAATATCTGGATTTAAAAAATGACCATATGCAGAACAAACTTTTGAGTATCGAATCATTTGAGAGACATTAATAACATATACAGGTGATAATGGAATATTAATTTAATTACAAAGATCCATTTTTATGTACGAAAATTTACAAATCATGATGTTTGTGTAAAATATATCCATGCAAGATTAAATCTATATCTAACATATATGTATATTGTATTACACATCGTACAACAATACATTATACAATTAGATGTATACATACAGAATATAGTACATAGTAAATGCCATTCTAGAGGTATGTCAATATACAAAAAATCTTAGTGTCTCTAAATAACTAAAGGCACATAGGCCACAAAGCTCACCTGAGTCACCTCCCTTTTCGTGAATCTAATATAAACTTTTGTAGATAAATGCAAGGCACAGTGAGGACAAAATGGCTCATTAAAATTTCCTTCCCTTTATTTGTGCTGTTTACAGGTATAACCTTTCATTTCTTAATTATGAAATATTTGAAATATAGCTTCAGCCATACATAACATTTGACGCTTACCATGATAAAGCTTGGACAGCCAATTGTGGTTTAAAACGTTTCCCAGACATGGATAGTAAACTAAAGGATTACGCTTTTATTATAATTTGTGATCATGTTGGTGTAAGAGTTTTTACATGTACATGTACAGGCTACTTTTGTGTGCGAGTCATTACATGTACAGGCTATCTTTGTGTGAGAGTTATTACATGTACAGGCTATTTTTGTGTAAGAGTTATTGCATGTACAGGTTATCCTTGTGTAACAATTATTACACGTACAGGCTATTTTTGTGTAAGAGTTTAAGAGTTATTGCATGTAAAGGTTATCTTTGTATAAGAATTATTATTTGTAAAGGTTTTCTTTGTGTGAGACTTATTGCATGTAAGAAGTATTACATGTACAGGCTATCTTTGAATAAGAGTTACAGACTTTGTGGTCCCATCTCAAAGATCAACAAGGCGGTTGATAGGAAATTTGAATTAATTACCTTTCCCTCACATATACTTGAAAATGCAGGAAGACAAAAAAAACTTAAACAAGTTACACCAGACACACATTTGATCAGGACAGCTTACTTGAGTTTTGGACTCAGACAAGCTAAAGATTTACCATAGACAACGAACAATATATTTCACAGGCGAAATTAAATTTGGTACCTATAAAGCGATTAAACAATTTGTTGTTTGAGCCAACGATCAGAAAGGTATCATAGTTAACTCAGAATGCACCCTCCACATTCATGGGGAAATTGCTGGTATCATCAATCTGGAGTCTAGTAGTAACTATTATAACTCGAATAGACAATGACACGCAAAACAATTGACAGACCAATGACGATAATCCCGATTACAACGGAAGTGATCACAAGGGTGCGTGCGCGCCTCGACTGCTCCTGTGCTTCCACCGCGTTTCCAACAGCAGCTGCATTTTTTGCCTGTATACAAAAAATTAAAAGTATTAGAAATAATAGTCATTCTTTTCATAGAAAAGGGGGTAGTTAAAGTTGCCATCAAAGTCTATACATTGAAAGTTCACGGTAATGCATAAAACCCCCAGGCTTTTGGCCATTTGCTCACCCTAATTTGGATTTGTGTATCGTGTTTATGTCGTTCTATTTCATTTATATGCACCCCCCCCCCCTCCTCGTTTTCTCAAACTTCACCTCAATATAAGGACATACACTCCTCTGATCTAGATATAACTCAACTGTCAGTAAGAAAGTCTTGTATTTAACAAGAGGCCCGTGGGCCACATTGCTGACCTGAGTTACCTTGGCCCATACTTAAAGATTTTCCTTTTATATTCGCATATAAATCTTTGATCCCTATTGTAGCCTAAACCTACCCGCGGGGGACATGGTTTTTTATAAACTTTAATCTGCACTATGTCAGGAAGTTTTCATGTAAATGTAACATTCTTTGGCCAAATGATTCTTGAGAAGATTCTTCATATATATTTGTATGCGAACCTTTGATCCCTTATTGTGGTCCCGTCCTTTCCCATGGGGTATTATTTTAACACATTTGAATCCGCGCTATGTCAGGAACCTTTCTTGTATATGTAAACCTTTCTGGCCCAATGATTTTTCAGAAGAAAATTCAGAAAGATTTTCCCTATATAAATCTGTATGTAAAAATGTTATCCCCCTTTGTAGCCCTATCTTAACCCTTGGGGCCATAATTTAAAACACACCTAAATCTGCACTATATCAGGAAATTTTCATGTAATGTGTACTTTCCTGGCACAGTGGTTCTTAATTCAATTAATTTCTTAATTTAAACAATAATTTATTCACTAATCAATAAATGGGATTGGGAAGCAGGTATAGCCTATTTCAGCACTCTCCCTGTGGTTCTTGAAAAGAGGATTGTCAAAGATTTTACCGGTACCTATATATTCGCATGTAAAATTTTGATCCCCTATTGTGGCCCCATCCTACCCCCAGGGTCATGGTTTAAACAAACTTGTATATGCGCTATGTCAGGAAGTTTTCATGTAAATTTCGACCGTTCCTGTTCAAGTGGTCAAATGACCCCACCTTGTTTTTGCATTTGTGTGATTATCACCCCCTTTGAAAAGGACATTACCCTTCATTAGAACAAACTTGAATTATCTTCACCCAAGGATGTTTTGTACCAGTGGTTCTGGAGAAGATTATTTAATGTTGTTAATGTATTTTTACTATTTTGCTATTATCTACCCTTGGAGAAGGGCGTGGCCCTTCGTTTCAACAAACTTGAATCCTCTTCCTCCAAGATTGCTTTGTGCTAAGTTTGTGCTAAGTTTGGTTGAAATTGGCCTGTGGTTCTGGAGAACATTTTTACAAGTTGGCAATGTCTTTTCTCTATTTTGATATTATCTCCCCCGTGGGGATCCGGGTTAGAATAGGTCCTCAGTACCCCTTGCTTGTCGTAAGAGGCGACTAAATGGGACGGTCCTTGGGATGAGACCGCAAAAACTGATGTCCCGTGTCACATCAGGTGTGCCACTATAAAGATCCCTCCCTGCTCAAAGGCCATAATCGCCAAGCATAGGCCTAAATATTGTAGCACTTCACCGGCAATGGTGGCGTCTCCATATGAGTGAAATATTCTCGAGAGGGGCGTTAAACAATATTCAATCAATCAATCAATGGAAAGAGGTGTGGCCCTTCGTTTAAACAAACTTGAATCCCTATCATCTAAGGATGTTTTGCGTCAAGTTTGGTTGAAAATGGTAAAGTGGTTTTGGAGAAGATTTTTAAATGCTGTTAATGTATTTTCACTATTTTGCTATCACCTCCCCTTGCAGAAAGGCGTGACCCTTCATTTGAATAAACTTCAATCCCATTCATTCAAGGCTGTTTTGTGCCAAATCTGCTTACAGTTGGTCCAGTGGTTCTGGAGATGAGGATGAGAATGTAAAAGGTTTACAACGAGGACAACGACGACGAACTTCCGATCAGAAAAGATCACTTGAGTCTTCGGCAGGGTTAGGGTTAGGGTTAGCCTTCGGCTCATGAAGGCTCAGGTGAGCTATATAACTTTGCGTAAAAGGCAATGAAGCCAAATGAAAGTTGATCACACTCTGCATTCATTTTTCAACGTAATCATATTAGCAAAAAAAAAACATTGCTATCTATATTGACAATAATAATAATTAATAATTATCATAATCATATTAGCTATAGAAAACATATTGATATCTAATGTCCAATTTACGCGGAATTTTGAAATCGTTGATACCTTTAACATTTTATATCTATAATATACCCTTCCAATATTGCATATTTTCGGGGACCTTTCGCTGTCAGGGTTAGGGTTAGTCACGTGATCACCAAATACGAGAATTTCATGGGCATTTATTAGACCGGGGCATTCCTCAACGATACCGTATTAGAAATCATAATTCATCTGTTGAAATGAACCAAAATAGGTTTCTTTATTTTTTTCTTTGCTGTAAGCCCTTTGGAGAAGTTTTCCCTAACTGAAACGTCGCAAACTGCAGGCGAAGTGTCAGAAATTTAGGCGTATGCATGACGCGTAGGGCTCTAACGGTGAGGGTTGTTTAACGTGCAAACGCCTGCAGCGACAGGGGACCTCGGAAGTTAAAGTCTCATCCGAAACACCTTTAACTTTCACTTCTAAATACCGAGTGTTTGGCGAAGACGCTTTAACTACATATTTCAATGTCTTAGATTAAACGCAGAAGACGATAACCAGCAAACCTTGAACATACGGCATCCCAGTCACAAATGGAATGCTATAACCCAGGAGTCACCACTGCGTTTACATATCATAAAATTCTGCATACTCCAGAAATAGCTGTACAGGAAGTGTATTCACAGAATGGGTCAAAACAAAGCTCCATATTTTCCTAACTATAAATCAAAATGCATATCAGTTTCATCTTGCATTATATCTCTGATCTTTATAAAACTTGTGTGGCCTGAATATGGCGCTTGGGCATGGGTTAGATACGGAATGATAATGACATATTGAGATATTGTAGGTTCGCTTTGAATGATAATGGCATATTGAGATAGTGTAGGTGCGCTTTGAATGATAATGGCATATTGAGATGTGTTGGTTGGCTTTGGAGAAAATTCCTTTGTATATATTTACTACATACGTATTCCTTAAAAGAATGAAACAACTTCAATTATATCTCATTTGTATTTGAGTATTAAAAATAATCGCACCATCTCGTTCATTTTGAATTTACGGGAGTAAAACAATAAGGCTCTACCAATACCCAACTACATCGTAAGTATATGAAGAACAAGATGACGCTATCGTGCTTGTATCATTTCTAAAGCTTGTATCATTTCTAAAGGAAATGTTTTCACTACCAAAGCTTATCAACTCCCTTAAAGACTCAGTGACGTGATTCTCAATATAGAGGCGTTCTCTTTAAAAAGTCGTTTACAGGCTAACAGATAGACAAAGGCAAAGAGTCAAACTTGTACAAGCTAACAGACAGACAAAGGAACAGAGTTAAACTTGTACAAGCGCATGGAAATTACCCTGTTAGCTGCAAGTATAGCAAATATTCCCGTAGGCCAAAAACAGCAGAGGCAGGAGAGAATGGCGGGTACCATCCAATCTTGTTGTGGAGGCTGGGAGATGACCATCGTGGCTGGGCCAGGCTGAGTAACCTACGTAGAGCAGGAATACATAGGCTGATGTAAATATATAATCATTGACGCAATATACAAGTAACATTGTACAAGTTAATATTAATACAGATGATGATGATCATGATGATGATGATGATGGTGGTGGTGATTTCAGCAAATCAATGTAAGACAGAGAAAAAAATTGAAAATCGGCAGCATAATTTAGTAACTGTTTTAATAGTTACCACAACATTTCCTGGTGGAGCTCCGCCCCCTTGCGGATATTGACCTGGAGTGCCACCTACTGGGTAATATTGATGGCTCGGATATTGGTTCTGAACACCACCTTGCTGTGGATAATAACCTCCTGCATATTGACCTCCAGGATGTTGACTTTGACCTCCAGGATATTGACTTTGACCTTCAGGGTACTGACCCGGGTACTGATTGTACTGGTTTCCGTAAGCAAACTGTGGTTGTGCACCAGGGTTAGTTACCTGGTTGTAATCCGGAGGAGCTGGAAAAATACGTTTGGTCAATTACAACAGATTTGAAAACATGTTGCTTAACAAGGAGTCGAACCCAGAATCACTACGTTATAGGTCAGATACTTCACCAGCTGAGATACCTGAGAGAGTGTCCATGATCTATCTGACAACTTATAATTACCACCACCTGAGAGAGTGTTCATGATCTATCTGACAACTTATAATTACCACCACCTGAGAGAGTGTCCATGATCTAGCTGACAACTTATAATTACCACCACATTTTTCTTCAGTTTTTACCGAGATTCCTCGCTCCTAACATACCTAGAAATCTCAATAGGTTCCTAACTTCTAACTTATCTAGAAATCTCACGATATTCCCTGCCTCTAAAAGACCTAGAAATCTCACGAGATTCCTTACCCCTAACATACCTAGAAATCTCACGAGATTCCTTACCCCTAACATACCTAGAAATCTCACGAGATTTCTTACCCCTAACATACCTATACATCTCACGAGATTCCTTACCCCTAACATACCTAGAAATCTCACGAGATTTCTTACCCCTAACATACCTAAACATCTCACGAGATTCCTCGCTCCTAACATACCTAGAAATCTCACGAGATTCCTTACCCCTAACATACCTAGAAATCTCACGAGATTCCTTACCCCTAACATACCTAGAAATCTCACGAGATCCCTTACCCCTAACATACCTAGAAATCTCACGAGATTTCTTACCCCTAACATACCTAGACATCTCACGAGATTCCTCATTCCTAACATACCTATACATCTCACGAGATTTCTTACCCCTGACATACCTATACATCTCACGAGATTCCTTGCACCTAACATACCTAAACATCTCACGAGATTTCTTACCCCTAATATACCTATACATCTCACGAGATTTCTTACCCCTAACATACCTATACATTTCACGAGATTCCTTGCCCCTAACATACCTAAACATCTCACGAGATTCCTTGCCCCTAACATACCTAAACATCTCACGAGATTCCTTGCCCCTATCATACCTAAACATCTCACGAGATTCCTTGCCCCTAACATACCTAAACATCTCACGAGATTTCTCATCCCTAACATACCTAGAAATCTCACGAGATCCCTTACCCCTAACATACCTAAAAGTCTAAAGAGATTTCTTACCCTTAACATACCTAGAAATCTCACGAGATCCCTTACCCCTAACATACCTAAAAGTCTAAAGAGATTTCTTACCCTTAACATACCCAGAAATCTCACAAGATTCCTCACTCCTATGTCTACTCTACAAATAGGCATACCTTCAGTCTCTACATTACGTGGAACTAGAGAGCCTTCGACGTCTACTCTACAAATAGGCATGCCTTCAGTCTCTACATTACGCGGAACTAGAGAGCCTTCGACGTCTGCTCTACAAATAGGCATACCTTCAGTCTCTACATTACGCGGAACTAGAGAGCCTTCGACGTCTACTCTACAAATAGGCATACCTTCAGTCTCTACATTACGTGGGACTAGAGAACCTTTATGTATACTTCTACCCCACAAAAAAGCTTGACTTCAGTCTCTAGATTACGCGAGACTAAAAAGTATTTGTGTATAATTACATATAATCTATCCCACAAATAGGCATACCCCCAGCCTCGTATATTACGCGGGACTAGAAAAATCAATAGAATTCAATTTTATCCACATTCATACAACAGTTTTAATATTAGTGAATAAATGCGACATAAAATAAATATAAAGAATAAACTGTTACGAAACACGTAATATCAGATATACACGTTTTGTTATTATAATTATCATGTCAAGATAAAAATATATGAATGTTAGACAGAATTGCTGTAATATTAGACAGAATTGCTGTAATATTAGACAGAATACGCAAGATCGCGACTACTTTTTCCGTCTTGGTTTTAAATTTTACTTTCCCCTTTCAAAGTCTCGCGAGACCCAGAGTATGCGAGAATCTGGGCATCTTGATAAATAATACCAGTTCTGCAACTTTTGTCGTGATCGATTCACCTGACTTTAACAATGGTGCACTATCATTGCATTGCAGTAGACTGTAGTAATGATTCAAGAAAGAAACCTAATACGCAGAAATATCCACAAATGATAGATTTTAATGGAAATTAGGTAGATTTTCCCCCACTGCTGTCAGCCAGGAAATTTCCAAAGCTGAGAAGAGCTTGCGTCAAAACATATAGCTTCGCGAGCTAATTTCAGGAGTTCATTTTTCCTGTATCCAGACGTTTCACACACCTTTAATTTAAAAATGTTTTTAATTGTGGAATGCACAGGTTAAATCCGGTCTTCCGATGACATGTTTGAATAAACAAAAAATGCCCAAGATCAACACGCTTTTCTGGACTTCTTTACAAGAGAGTTCCGCTAACTAAGTATTTACGATCTTGCGTATTCGTGATGCATTTCCCCCCCCCCCCCCATTAAATGATAGACTAAATTAGATGATAAGAGTGATGACTAGCCTACAGTGTATTAATCAAAATATTGTATCGGAGTTAGGTGGAGTTTGTCATGATAGAAAATGTAGACTATGCATACAATACGTATTTTGCTGCCCTTCAGAGATAGAGATCGACTTTAAAGTCGCTCATCTCCGACAGATTGAGAAAATACGGGAAATTGCATTGTTTAGGCCTACCTAAAAATCTTCAAATATCAGAAAATGCAATAATTTGCGGCTTTTAACCTCTGTGAAAACTTCTACTACATGAACTCTTACCCTTGCATGCAACGTTGTCACTAATAGTAGATCCAACACACGAAAATATGCATGTATAAGCAAGTGACATGCAATCCACATGTCCATGTGACTGACGTCTTGTGATAAAATGTGACGCATGAATTTTTGTTTGCTTTGTTGAAAGGCAAACCAAGCAATGCCCCCCCCCCCCCCCCCCCCCAGTGAGAAATGTTTTTCAAAATGAACAGGGCAATGCTTACTTGGTAAATCATTAATTCGAATATAATATATTTGTTTTAATCTATTATTTGACCATCATACAGAGAAAAATGTTTTACAACAATAAAAATTTGGCGTACAAGTAGATGCTAATATTGACAACGAAAAAACAATATGTGTATCAAAGCGATGAAAATTATTGTACACGTTGACCTTCTATCCCATAGAAGACTGAAAACAGTGCTGCGATGTAACTTTAGAGAGAGAGAGAAAATAGTTCCGGCTCAATTTCTGGTTGTCAAGGGGGTGTGTCCCAATACCAAACTACATATGTGGGTTATACAAAAGTAACCTGCGTTCCTCAATTGGAATTTGACCAATCAGAGACAAGGATACAATAAGAATTAAATTATATACAAAATAAGAAAACCTCAGGGCCAAGGATAACAGATCAATTTGTCGGAGACGTTCTAAAATGTTCACACGAGTGCTACATGTACAGGGAACACATTTTTTACATGTCATTTCCTTTTAGTGAAGTAATGCGAATTAGAGATCATCCCCGCTTAATAATCCACTCACAATAATTGCATGAATATTATCATGCAAGTTCCGTTTAAAATTCAGCATGGTATTCTACATTAATGATTAAACAAGAACGATGACGTCACAATGACAATCCCAATATTTCCGCCATACACGGCTGTTCTTCCTTTTTTACCATTCGGCAAACTTCGGCAGATTTCGGTAGCCTCCGGTACCCTACAACTCGTTAGGAGCGAGATCAAAAGATCGATCTCGAATAAAAAAATAAATTCAAACAGTTAAGGGGAGGGGAGATAAAAATTCTCATAAGTATCTGCCATCTGATATCGATTACACTTCAGTGGAAAAAGAAAAACAAGAGGCCCATGGGCCACATCGCTCACCTGAGTCACCTTGGTCCATATCAGAAGACATTCTATATATATTTGCATGTAAAACCGTAGTCCTTATTATGGCCCCAACCTACCCCTGGAGGCCATAGTTTTTGCAAACTTGAATCTACACTATGTCAGAAAGCTTTCATGTAAATGTTAACTTCTTTGGTCCAATGGTTCACGAGAAGATGATATTTGAAGATTTTTCCTATCTATTTGTATGTAAAACTTTGATCCCCCCTTGTGGCCCCATCCTACCCTCAGGGACCATGATTTGAACAAACTTGAATCTGCACTATATCAGAAAGCTTTCATGTAAATATCAGCTTTTCTGGCTCAGTGGTTCTTGAGAAGATTTTTTTTTAAAAAAATTCCTATATATTTGTATGTAAAACTTTGATCCCCTATTGTGGCCCCATCCTACAACAGGGGGTCATGATTTGAACAAAATTAACTCTGCTCTATGTTAGGAAGCTGTTCATGTGAATATCAGCTTTTCTGGCTCAGTGGTTCTTGAGAATGTCCCTATATATTTGTATGTAAAACTTTGATCCCCCCTTGTAGCCCCATCCAACCCCCCAGGGGCCATGATTTGAACAAACTTGAATCTGCACTATGTCAGAAAGCTTTCATGTAAATATCAGCTTTTCTGGCTTAGTGGTTCTTGAGAAGAAGATTTTTAAAGATTTTTCCTATATATTTGTATAAAACACTTTGATCCCCTATTGTGGCCCCATTCGACCCCCGGGGGCCAGGACTTTAACAATTTAAAATCTGTACTATATCAGGAAGCTTTCATATAAATCTCAGCTTTTCTGACACAGTGGTTCTTGAGAAGAAGATTTCTAAAGATTTTTCCTGTATATTTGTATGTAAAACTTTGATCCCCTATTGTGGCCCCATCCTACAACAGGGGCCAGGATTTTAACAATTTAGAATCTGTACTATATCAGGAAGCTTTCACATAAATATCAGCTTTTCTGGTACAGTCGTTCTTGAGAAGAAGATTTCTTAAAGATTTTTCCTATATATTTGTATGTAAAACTTTGATCCCCTATTGTGGCCCCATCCAGTCCCCGGGGACCATGATTTTAGCAATTTAGAATCTGTACTATATCAGGAAGCTCTCATATAAATCTCAGTTTTTCTGGCTCAGTGGTTCTTGAGAAGAAGATTTTTAAAGATTTTTCCTATATATGTGTATGTAAAACTTTGATCCCCTATTGTGGCCCCATCCGACCCCCGGGGGCCATGATTTTAACAATTTAAAATCTGTATTATATCAGGAAGCTTTCATATAAATCTCAGCTTTTCTGGCACAGTGGTTCTTGAGAAGAAGATTTTTAAAGATTTTTCCTATATATTTGTATGTAAAACTTTGATCCCCTGTTCTGGCCCCATCTGACCCCCGGGGGCCATGATTTTAACAATTTAGAATCTGTATTATATCAGGAAGCTTTCATATAAATCTCAGCTTTTCTGGCACAGTGGTTCTTGAGAAGAAGATTTTTAAAGATTTTTCCTATATATTTGTATGTAAAACTTTGATCCCCTATTGTGGCCCCATCCGATTCCCGGGGGCCATGATTTTAACAATTGGAATCTGCACTATATCAAGAAGCTCTCATATAAATCTCAGCTTTTCTGGCTCAGTGGTTCTTGAGAAGAAATTTTTTTAATGACCCTACCCTATTTTTACCTTTTCTTGATTATCTCCCCTTGGAAGGTGGCCTGGCCCTTTATTTTAACAATTTAGAATTCCCTTTACCTAAGGATGCTTTGTACCAACTTTGGTTGAAATTGGCCCATTGGTTTTTGAGAAGAAGTTAAAAATGTTAAAAGTTTACAGACGGACAGACGGACGGACAGACGGACGGACGCCGGAATACGGGTGATCAGAAAAGCTCACTTGAGCTTTTAGCTCAGGTGAGCTAAAAAGACAAGCGACTGTTAAAAACTCCAATAGCATTACATTCTAATGAAAATTTTATAGTATTAATGTACACTTTCATTTGTGAATAAACAGTAGAAAAGGTATACAGAGTGTTATCTATACTCGTATGTTTTTACTTGTTAATCTGACATTAATCATATTTGCACATGTAGTTTCGAGGGGGGAGCGGGGTTCTTGGTGAAAACTATGCGAATATAGTTTTTGGTCACACATTGAAATTTTGATTTCGCCCCTATTTTGTACGAACTTGCTTCTGATCCTTTTGTACATATGATATACAATACGATACGATCAAATCAAATCAATGCAGATACAAGGGATAGTTTTGCACTATAAGTTTGAAGTGATATTACATGTATAAACATGCGTAGAATATGCCGTCTGTCTACACTATGTACAGATGTAAATATCATTACTTTGCGAATATTCAATGATGTCAAAAGATCCTGCTATATACAAAGTGCGAGTGATCGGAGGTTATTTTTTTATTATGCCAAAACAGAAACCACAATTATTTTGTATACATCTATCATATTCATTCGTTCATGGAATTTCCGTGTGTTGTGTAAAAAATTTGAACGATTTGAATATATTAGACGATTTGAATATATTAGAAAAGTGACAAGAACCATATTTTTCGCCGATTTATTTCATTTGTCGCTGCGCCGCTTTAAGTCGACCATATGGCCCGCGGCGCAATTCGGCGTACGCATATCTTGGACAAATGAAATCGGCCGTGGTCAGTTTCTGACGAAATTCAAAGCAAAATCTACATGGTCCTGCAAGAGGTCTGTAGCTTAAAGGAAAGTCGGATGGTCCTATATAAAAGGTAGATTTTTAAGAAGGACCGACAGAGTTCGTGTTTGTGCACAGTGTCTAAATCCCCTCGCAATGAACTGTGATAGGGGTTTGGATGGTGCAGATTTATCCTAAATGAGAGAAAATCAAGGCGAGAAGGCGGGCACCTGCTCAGAGCATGTTTTGTGCACCAGCACTTGAATATGTATGACATGTAATTTAGGGTCACCAATATGATATACACGTATTGACATGAAAGGGAAATATGATTTTTCTTTAGTCCTCATCAAAACCTCACTGTGGTGTATCCACACGTTTCATCCCCACCCCACCCCACCCCACCCCACCCCCTATACCCCCGCCATCTATACGAGTACTGATATCAGGAAGTCGATCATTGACTCTACTCGGAAACATTACCATGATCAATAAATTCTGCATTTTTCGCTGCAAACTCCTCTTATCTCTTTTTAGTCGTGATAAGAGACACGTTTAATAAATTCCGTGTCGGGTCAGCGATGAGTCCCGTGGTTAACCAAACCCGAATCAAACGTCAATTTTTCCATCAAAATACTACATGTATATGAAGTTTCACAAGAATTGTATGTCGTAACGAGATACTAAACGCCATACTACAGGTACCTACGAGACGATGGCACGTTCAAACCAGGACATATTTCATAATCAGCCGTGTATGTTATATCTCGTTAGTACGACATACACCAAGTCACACATTTAGACAGACCACCATATTATTGACAACTTTTCAGGAATCTTATCTGAATTCAAATTGGTTTTCGAGGTTTACGTCATGGAGTGAGAAGATCCGGACATTACCATGGACAGCTAAGGACCCCATGTGACTTTTTACCGTGTACAGCTAAGGACCCCATTCGAAATACCCACTCGTGCTTCCATGGGTTACCCTTAGGTGCAAATCAATGTAACGATGCCGTGATAACCATTAAATCAATGCAACGATAGCGTGAAAAGCATTATATGTTTATTCAGTTCTAATCAATGTAACGATACCGTGATAACCATTAAATCAATGTAATTATACCGTGATAACCATTAAATCAATGTAACAATATCATGATAACCATTAAATCAATGTAACAATACCGTAATAACCATTAAATCAATGTAACGATACCATGATAACCATTAAATCAATGTAACGATACCATGATAACCATTATATCAATGTAATGATACCATGATAACCATTAAATCAATGTAAGGATATCGAGATAACCATTAAATCAATGTAATGATACCATGATAACCATTAAATCAATGTAACAATACCGTGATAACCATTAAATCAATGTAATGATACCGTGATAACCATTAAATCAATGTAACGATATCGAGATAACCATTAAATCAATGTAACGATATCGAGTTAACCATTAAATCAATGTAATGATATCGAGATAACCATTAAATCAATGTAACGATACCATGATCACCATTAAATCAATGTAACGATACCGTGATAACCATTCAATCAATGTAATGATACCATGATAACCATTAAATCAATATAACGATACCGTGATAACCATTAAATCAATATAACGATACCGAGATAACCATTAAATCAATGTAACGATACCGTGATAACGTTAAATCAATATAACGATACCGTGATAACCATTAAATCAATATAACGATACCGTGATAACCATTAAATCAATATAACGATACCGTGATAACCATTAAATCAATATAACGATACCATGATAACCATTAAATCAATGTAATGATACCGTGATCACCATTAAATCAATGTAACGATATCGAGATAACCATTAAATCAATGTAACAATATCGAGTTAACCATTAAATCAATGTAATGATATCGAGATCACCATTAAATCACTGTAACGATACCATGATCACCAATAAATCAATGTAACGATACCGTGATAACCATTAAATCAATGTAATGATACCATGATAACCATTAAATCAATATAACGATACCGTGATAACCATTAAATCAATATAACGATACCGAGATAACCATTAAATCATTGTAACGATACCGTGATAACGTTAAATCAATATAACGATACCGTGATAACCATTAAATCAATATAACGATACCGTGATAACCATTAAATCAATGTAATGATACCGTGATAACCATTAAATCAATGTAATGATACCATGATAACCATTAAATCAATGTAACGATACCATGATAACCATTATCTTGTCATTGAGTCCTAATCAATGTAACGATACCATGATAACCATTAAATCAATGTAACGATACCGAGATAACCATTAAATCAATGTAACGATACCGTGATAACCATTAAATCAATGTAACGAGACCATAATAACCATTATATCAATGTAACGATACCGTGAAAACCATTAAATCAATGTAACGATACCGTGATAACCATTAAATCAATGTAACGAGACCATGATAACCATTAAATCAATATAACGATACCGTGATAACCATTAAATCAATGTAATGATACCGTGATAACAATTAAATCAATGTAACGATACCGTGATAACCATTAAATCAATGTAATGATACCATGATAACCATTAAATCAATGTAACGATACCGTGATAACTATTAAATCAATATAACGATACCATGATAACCATTATCTTATCATTGAGTCCTAATCAATGTATTGATACCGTGATAACCATTAAATCAATGTAATGATACCGTGATAACCATTAAATCAATGTAATGATACCATGATAACCATTAAATCAATGTAACGATACCGTGATAACCATTAAATCAATGTAACGATACCGTGATAACCATTAAATGAATGTAACGATACCGTGATAACCATTAAATCAATGTAACGATACCGTGATAACCATTAAATCAATATAACAATACCGTGATAACCATTAAATCAATGTAACGAGACCATGATAACCATTATATCAATGTAACGATACCGTGAAAACCATTAAATCAATTTAACGACACCGTGATAACCATTAAATCAATATAACGATACCGTGATAACCATTAAATCAATGTAATGATACCGTGATAACCATTATCTAATCATTGAGTCCTAATCAATGTAACGATACCGTGATAACCATTAAATCTATGTAACGATACCATGATAACCATTGAATCAATGCAACGATACCGTGATAACCATTAAATCAATAAAACAATACCGTGATAACCATTAAATCAATATAAGAATACCGTGATAACCATTAAATCAATGTAACGAGACCATGATAACCATTATATCAATGTAACGATACCGTGAAAACCATTAAATCAATTTAACGATACCGTGATAACCATTAAATCAATATAACGATACCGTGATAACCATTAAATCAATGTAATGATACCGTGATAACCATTATCTTATCATTGAGTCCTAATCAATGTAACAATACCGTGATAACCATTAAATCAATGTAACGATACCATGATAACCATTAAATCAATGCAACGATACCATGATAACCATTAAATCAATATAACAATACCATGATAACCATTAAATCAATGTAACGATACCATGATAACCATTAAATCAATGTAACAATACCATGATAACCATTAAATCAATGTAACGATACCATGATAACCATTAAATCAATGTAATGATACCGTGATAACCATTAAATCAATGTAACGATACCATGATAACCATTAAAGCAATGTAACGATACCATGATAACCATAAAATCAATATAACGATACCATGATAACCATTAAATCAATGTAACGATACCGTGATAACCATTAAATCAATGTAATGATACCGTGATAACCATTATCTTATCATTGAGTCCTAATCAATGTAACGATACCGTGATAACCATTAAATCAATGTAACAATACTATGATAACCATTATATCAATGTAATGATACCATGATAACCATTATATCAATGTAATGATACCGTGATAACCATTAAATCAATGTAATGATACCGAGATAACCATTAAATCAATGTAATGATACCGAGATAACCATTAAATCAATGAAACGATACCAAGATAACCATTAAATCAATGTAATGATACCGAGATAACCATTAAATCAATGTAGCGATACCGTGATAACCATTAAATCAATGTAATGATACCATGATAACCATTAAATCAATGTAATGATATCGTGATAACCATTAAATCAATGTAATGATACCGTGATAACCATTAAATCAATATAACGATACCGTGATAACCATTAAATCAATGTAACGATACCGTGATAACCATTATCTTATCATTGAGTCCTAATCAATGTAACGATACCGTGATAACCATTAAATCAATGTAACAATACCATGATAACCATTAAATCAATGGAATGATACCATGATAACCATTAAATCAATGTAACGATACCGAAATAACCATTAAATCAATGTAACGATACCGTGATAACCATTAAATCAATGCAACAATACCGTGATAACCATTAAATCAATGTAACGATACCGTGATAACCATTATATCAATGTAACGATACCGTGATAACCATTAAATCAATGTAACGATACCGTGATAACCATTATCTTATCATTGAGTCCTAATCAATGTAACGATACCGTGATAACCATTAAATCAATGTAACAATACCATGATAACCATTAAATCAATGGAATGATACCATGATAACCATTAAATCAATGTAACGATACCGAAATAACCATTAAATCAATGTAACGATACCGTGATAACCATTAAATCAATGCAACAATACCGTGATAACCATTAAATCAATGTAACGATACCGTGATAACCATTATCTTATCATTGAGTCCTAATCAATGTAACGATACCGTGATAACCATTAAATCAATGTAATGATACCATGATAACCATTAAATCAATGTAACGATACCGTGATAACCATTAAATCAATATAACGATACCATGATAACCATAAAATCAATATAACGATACCATGATAACCATTAAATCAATATAACGATACCGTGATAACCACTAAATCAATATAACGATACCGAGATAACCATTAAATCAATGTAATGATACCATGATAACCATTAAATCAATGTAATGATATCGTGATAACCATTATTTTATCATTGAGTCCTAATCAATGTAATGATACCGTGATAACCATTAAATCAATGTAACGATACCGTGATAACCATTATCTTATCATTGAGTCCTAATCAATGTAACGATACCGTGATAACCATTAAATCAATGTAACGATACCATGATAACCATTAAATCAATGTAATGATACCATGATAACCATTAAATCAATGAAACGATACCAAGATAACCATTAAATCAATGTAATGATACCGAGATAGCCATTAAATCAATGAAACGATACCAATATAACCATTAAATCAATGTAATGATACCATGATAACCATTAAATCAATGTAACGATACCGTGATAACCATTAAATCAATGTAACGATACCGTGATAACCATTAAATCAATATAACAATACTGTGATAACCATTATCTTATCATTGAGTCCTAATGAATGTAATGATACCGTGATAACCATTAAATCAATGTAACAATACCATGATAACCATTAAATCAATGTAATGATACCATGATAACCATTAAATCAATGTAACGATACCGTGATAACCATTAAATCAATGTAACGATACCGTGATAACCATTAAATCAATGTAATGATACCGTGAAAACCATTATCTTATCATTGAGTCCTAATCAATGTAACGATACCGTGATAACCATTAAATCAATGTAACGATACCGTGATAGCCATCAAATCAATGTAATGATACCGAGATAACCATTAAATCAATGAAACGATACCAAGATAACCATTAAATCAATGTAATGATACCGAGATAACCATTAAATCAATGTAACGATACCATGATAACCATAAAAAGCAATGTAACGATACCATGATAACCATAAAATCAATATAACGATACCATGATAACCATTAAATCAATGTAACGATACCGTGATAACCATTAAATCAATGTAATGATACCGTGATAACCATTATCTTATCATTGAGTCCTAATCAATGTAACGATACCGTGATAACCATTAAATCAATGTAATGATACCGAGATAACCATTAAATCAATGTAATGATACCGAGATAACCATTAAATCAATGAAACGATACCAAGATAACCATTAAATCAATGTAATGATACCGAGATAACCATTAAATCAATGTAGCGATACCGCGATAACCATTAAATCAATGTAATGATACCATGATAACCATTAAATCAATGTAATGATATCGTGATAACCATTAAATCAATGTAATGATACCGTGATAACCATTAAATCAATATAACGATACCGTGATAACCATTATATCAATGTAACGATACCGTGATAACCATTATATCAATGTAACGATACCGTGATAACCATTAAATCAATGTAACGATACCGTGATAACCATTATCTTATCATTGAGTCCTAATCAATGTAACGATACCGTGATAACCATTAAATCAATGTAACAATACCATGATAACCATTAAATCAATGGAATGATACCATGATAACCATTAAATCAATGTAACGATACCGTGATAACCATTAAATCAATATAACGATACCATGATAACCATAAAATCAATATAACGATACCATGATAACCATTAAATCAATATAACGATACCGTGATAACCACTAAATCAATATAACGATACCGAGATAACCATTAAATCAATGTAATGATACCATGATAACCATTAAATCAATGTAATGATATCGTGATAACCATTATTTTATCATTGAGTCCTAATCAATGTAATGATACCGTGACAACCATTAAATCAATGTAACGATACCGAGATAACCATTAAATCAATGTAATAATACCATGATAACCATTAAATCAATGTAACGATACCGTGATAACCGTTAAATCAATGTAATGAAACCATGATAACCATAAAATCAATGTAATGATACCGTGATAACCATTATCTTATCATTGAGTCCTAATCAATGTAACGATACCGTGATAACCATTAAATCAATGTAACGATACCATGATAACCATTAAATCAATGTAATGATACCATGATAACCATTAAATCAATGAAACGATACCAATATAACCATTAAATCAATGTAATGATACCATGATAACCATTAAATCAATGTAATGATACCATGATAACCATTAAATCAATGTAATGATACCGTGATAACCATTAAATCAATATAACAATACCGTGATAACCATTAAATCAATGTAATGATACCGTGATAACCATTAAATCAATGTAACGAGACCATGATAACCATTATATCAATGTAACGATACCGTGATAACCATTAAATCAATTTAACGATACCGTGATAACTATTAAATCAATGTAATGATACCGTGATCACCATTAAATCAATGTAATGATACCATGATAACCATTAAATCAATGTAACGATACCGAAATAACCATTAAATCAATGTAACGATACCGTGATAACCATTAAATCAATGCAACAATACCGTGATAACCATTAAATCAATGTAACGATACCGTGATAACCATTATATCAATGTAACGATACCGTGATAACCATTAAATCAATGTAACGATACCGTGATAACCATTATCTTATCATTGAGTCCTAATCAATGTAACGATACCGTGATAACCATTAAATCAATGTAACAATACCATGATAACCATTAAATCAATGGAATGATACCATGATAACCATTAAATCAATGTAACGATACCGAAATAACCATTAAATCAATGTAACGATACCGTGATAACCATTAAATCAATGCAACAATACCGTGATAACCATTAAATCAATGTAACGATACCGTGATAACCATTATCTTATCATTGAGTCCTAATCAATGTAACGATACCGTGATAACCATTAAATCAATGTAATGATACCATGATAACCATTAAATCAATGTAACGATACCGTGATAACCATTAAATCAATATAACGATACCATGATAACCATAAAATCAATATAACGATACCATGATAACCATTAAATCAATATAACGATACCGTGATAACCACTAAATCAATATAACGATACCGAGATAACCATTAAATCAATGTAATGATACCATGATAACCATTAAATCAATGTAATGATATCGTGATAACCATTATTTTATCATTGAGTCCTAATCAATGTAATGATACCGTGATAACCATTAAATCAATGTAACGATACCGTGATAACCATTATCTTATCATTGAGTCCTAATCAATGTAACGATACCGTGATAACCATTAAATCAATGTAACGATACCATGATAACCATTAAATCAATGTAATGATACCATGATAACCATTAAATCAATGAAACGATACCAAGATAACCATTAAATCAATGTAATGATACCGAGATAGCCATTAAATCAATGAAACGATACCAATATAACCATTAAATCAATGTAATGATACCATGATAACCATTAAATCAATGTAACGATACCGTGATAACCATTAAATCAATGTAACGATACCGTGATAACCATTAAATCAATATAACAATACTGTGATAACCATTATCTTATCATTGAGTCCTAATGAATGTAATGATACCGTGATAACCATTAAATCAATGTAACAATACCATGATAACCATTAAATCAATGTAATGATACCATGATAACCATTAAATCAATGTAACGATACCGTGATAACCATTAAATCAATGTAACGATACCGTGATAACCATTAAATCAATGTAATGATACCGTGAAAACCATTATCTTATCATTGAGTCCTAATCAATGTAACGATACCGTGATAACCATTAAATCAATGTAACGATACCGTGATAGCCATCAAATCAATGTAATGATACCGAGATAACCATTAAATCAATGAAACGATACCAAGATAACCATTAAATCAATGTAATGATACCGAGATAACCATTAAATCAATGTAACGATACCATGATAACCATAAAAAGCAATGTAACGATACCATGATAACCATAAAATCAATATAACGATACCATGATAACCATTAAATCAATGTAACGATACCGTGATAACCATTAAATCAATGTAATGATACCGTGATAACCATTATCTTATCATTGAGTCCTAATCAATGTAACGATACCGTGATAACCATTAAATCAATGTAATGATACCGAGATAACCATTAAATCAATGTAATGATACCGAGATAACCATTAAATCAATGAAACGATACCAAGATAACCATTAAATCAATGTAATGATACCGAGATAACCATTAAATCAATGTAGCGATACCGCGATAACCATTAAATCAATGTAATGATACCATGATAACCATTAAATCAATGTAATGATATCGTGATAACCATTAAATCAATGTAATGATACCGTGATAACCATTAAATCAATATAACGATACCGTGATAACCATTATATCAATGTAACGATACCGTGATAACCATTATATCAATGTAACGATACCGTGATAACCATTAAATCAATGTAACGATACCGTGATAACCATTATCTTATCATTGAGTCCTAATCAATGTAACGATACCGTGATAACCATTAAATCAATGTAACAATACCATGATAACCATTAAATCAATGGAATGATACCATGATAACCATTAAATCAATGTAACGATACCGTGATAACCATTAAATCAATATAACGATACCATGATAACCATAAAATCAATATAACGATACCATGATAACCATTAAATCAATATAACGATACCGTGATAACCACTAAATCAATATAACGATACCGAGATAACCATTAAATCAATGTAATGATACCATGATAACCATTAAATCAATGTAATGATATCGTGATAACCATTATTTTATCATTGAGTCCTAATCAATGTAATGATACCGTGACAACCATTAAATCAATGTAACGATACCGAGATAACCATTAAATCAATGTAATAATACCATGATAACCATTAAATCAATGTAACGATACCGTGATAACCGTTAAATCAATGTAATGAAACCATGATAACCATAAAATCAATGTAATGATACCGTGATAACCATTATCTTATCATTGAGTCCTAATCAATGTAACGATACCGTGATAACCATTAAATCAATGTAACGATACCATGATAACCATTAAATCAATGTAATGATACCATGATAACCATTAAATCAATGAAACGATACCAATATAACCATTAAATCAATGTAATGATACCATGATAACCATTAAATCAATGTAATGATACCATGATAACCATTAAATCAATGTAATGATACCGTGATAACCATTAAATCAATATAACAATACCGTGATAACCATTAAATCAATGTAATGATACCGTGATAACCATTAAATCAATGTAACGAGACCATGATAACCATTATATCAATGTAACGATACCGTGATAACCATTAAATCAATTTAACGATACCGTGATAACTATTAAATCAATGTAATGATACCGTGATCACCATTAAATCAATGTAATGATACCATGATAACCATTAAATCAATGTAACGATACCGTGATGACCATTAAATCAATATAACGATACCGAGATAACCATTAAATCAATATAACGATACCGTGATAACCATTATATCAATGTAACGATACCGTGATAACCATTAAATCAATGTAACGATACCATGATAACCATTATATCAATGTAATGATACCGTGATAACCATTATATCAATGTAACGATACCATGATAACCATTAAATCAATGTAACAATACCGTGATAACCATTAAATCAATGTAACGATACCGTGATAACCATTATATCAATGTAATGATACCGTGATAACCATTAAGTCAATGTAATGATACCGAGATAACCATTAAATCAATGTAATGATACCGAGATAACCATTAAATCAATGAAACGATACCAAAATAACCATCAAATCAATGTAATGATACCGAGATAACCATTAAATCAATGTAGCGATACCGCGATAACCATTAAATCAATGTAATGATACCATGATAACCATTAAATCAATGTAATGATATCGTGATAACCATTAAATCAATGTAATGATACCGTGATAACCATTAAATCAATATAACGATACCGTGATAACCATTATATCAATGTAACGATACCGTGATAACCATTATATCAATGTAACGACACCGTGATAACCTTTAAATCAATGTAACGATACCGTGATAACCATTATCTTATCATTGAGTCCTAATCAATGTAACGATACCGTGATAACCATTAAATCAATGTAACAATACCATGATAACCATTAAATCAATGTAATGATACCATGATAACCATTAAATCAATGTAACGATACGGAGATAACCATTAAATCAATGTAACGATACCGTGATAACCATTAAATCAATGTAACAATACCGTGATAACCATTAAATCAATGTAACGATACTGTGATAACCATTATCTTATCATTGAGTCCTAATCAATGTAACGATACCGTGATAACCATTAAATCAATGTAATGATACCATGATAACCATTAAATCAATGTAACGATACCGTGATAACCATTAAATCAATATAACGATACCATATAACCATAAAATCAATATAACGATACCATGATAACCATTAAATCAATATAACGATACCGTGATAACCACTAAATCAATATAACGATACCGAGATAACCATTAAATCAATGTAATGATACCATGAAAACCATTAAATCAATGTAATGATATCGTGATAACCATTATCTTATCATTGAGTCCTAATCAATGTAATGATACCGTGATAACCATTAAATCAATGTAACGATACCGAGATAACCATTAAATCAATGTAATAATACCATGATAACCATTAAATCAATGTAATGATACCGTGATAACCATTAAATCAATGTAATGAAACCATGATAACCATAAAATCAATGTAATGATACCGTGATAACCATTATCTTATCATTGAGTCCTAATCAATGTAACGATACCGTGATAACCATTAAATCAATGTAACGATACCATGATAACCATTAAATCAATGTAATGATACCATGATAACCATTAAATCAATGAAACGATACCAAGATAACCATTAAATCAATGTAATGATACCGAGATAGCCATTAAATCAATGAAACGATACCAATATAACCATTAAATCAATGTAATGATACCATGATAACCATTAAATCAATGTAACGATACCGTGATAACCATTAAATCAATGTAACGATACCGTGATAACCATTAAATAAATATAACAATACCGTGATAACCATTATCTTATCATTGAGTCCTAATGAATGTAATGATACCGTGATAACCATTAAATCAATGTAACAATACCATGATAACCATTAAATCAATGTAATGATACCATGATAACCATTAAATCAATGTAACGATACCGTGATAACCATTAAATCAATATAACAATACCGTGATAACCATTAAATCAATGTAATGATACCGTGATAACCATTAAATCAATGTAACGAGACCATGATAACCATTATATCAATGTAACGATACCGTGATAACCATTAAATCAATTTAACGATACCGTGATAACTATTAAATCAATGTAATGATACCGTGATCACCATTAAATCAATGTAATGATACCATGATAGCCATTAAATCAATGTAACGATACCGTGATAACCATTAAATCAATATAACGATACCGAGATAACCATTAAATCAATATAACGATACCGTGATAACCATTATATCAATGTAACGATACCGTGATAACCATTAAATCAATGTAACGATACCATGATAACCATTATATCAATGTAATGATACCGTGATAACCATTATATCAATGTAACGATACCATGATAACCATTAAATCAATGTAACAATACCATGATAACCATTAAATCAATGTAACGATACCGTGATAACCCTTATATCAATGTAATCATACCATGATAACCATTACATCAATGTAACGATACCGAGATAACCATTAAATCAATGCAACGATACCATGACAACCATTATATCAATGTAACGATACCGTGATAACCATTATATCAATGTAATGATATCATGATAACCAATAAATCAATGTAACGATACCATGATAACCATTAAATCAATGTAATGATACCATGATAACCATTAAATCAATGAAACGATACCAAGATAACCATTAAATCAATGTAATGATACCGAGATAGCCATTAAATCAATGAAACGATACCAATATAACCATTAAATCAATGTAATGATACCATGATAACCATTAAATCAATGTAACGATACCGTGATAACCATTAAATCAATGTAACGATACCGTGATAACCATTAAATCAATATAACAATACTGTGATAACCATTATCTTATCATTGAGTCCTAATGAATGTAATGATACCGTGATAACCATTAAATCAATGTAACAATACCATGATAACCATTAAATCAATGTAATGATACCATGATAACCATTAAATCAATGTAACGATACCGTGATAACCATTAAATCAATGTAACGATACCGTGATAACCATTAAATCAATGTAATGATACCGTGAAAACCATTATCTTATCATTGAGTCCTAATCAATGTAACGATACCGTGATAACCATTAAATCAATGTAACGATACCGTGATAGCCATCAAATCAATGTAATGATACCGAGATAACCATTAAATCAATGAAACGATACCAAGATAACCATTAAATCAATGTAATGATACCGAGATAACCATTAAATCAATGTAACGATACCATGATAACCATAAAAAGCAATGTAACGATACCATGATAACCATAAAATCAATATAACGATACCATGATAACCATTAAATCAATGTAACGATACCGTGATAACCATTAAATCAATGTAATGATACCGTGATAACCATTATCTTATCATTGAGTCCTAATCAATGTAACGATACCGTGATAACCATTAAATCAATGTAACAATACTATGATAACCATTATATCAATGTAATGATACCATGATAACCATTATATCAATGTAATGATACCGTGATAACCATTAAATCAATGTAATGATACCGAGATAACCATTAAATCAATGTAATGATACCGAGATAACCATTAAATCAATGAAACGATACCAAGATAACCATTAAATCAATGTAATGATACCGAGATAACCATTAAATCAATGTAGCGATACCGCGATAACCATTAAATCAATGTAATGATACCATGATAACCATTAAATCAATGTAATGATATCGTGATAACCATTAAATCAATGTAATGATACCGTGATAACCATTAAATCAATATAACGATACCGTGATAACCATTATATCAATGTAACGATACCGTGATAACCATTATATCAATGTAACGATACCGTGATAACCATTAAATCAATGTAACGATACCGTGATAACCATTATCTTATCATTGAGTCCTAATCAATGTAACGATACCGTGATAACCATTAAATCAATGTAACAATACCATGATAACCATTAAATCAATGGAATGATACCATGATAACCATTAAATCAATGTAACGATACCGTGATAACCATTAAATCAATATAACGATACCATGATAACCATAAAATCAATATAACGATACCATGATAACCATTAAATCAATATAACGATACCGTGATAACCACTAAATCAATATAACGATACCGAGATAACCATTAAATCAATGTAATGATACCATGATAACCATTAAATCAATGTAATGATATCGTGATAACCATTATTTTATCATTGAGTCCTAATCAATGTAATGATACCGTGACAACCATTAAATCAATGTAACGATACCGAGATAACCATTAAATCAATGTAATAATACCATGATAACCATTAAATCAATGTAACGATACCGTGATAACCGTTAAATCAATGTAATGAAACCATGATAACCATAAAATCAATGTAATGATACCGTGATAACCATTATCTTATCAATGAGTCCTAATCAATGTAACGATACCGTGATAACCATTAAATCAATGTAACGATACCATGATAACCATTAAATCAATGTAATGATACCATGATAACCATTAAATCAATGAAACGATACCAATATAACCATTAAATCAATGTAATGATACCATGATAACCATTAAATCAATGTAATGATACCATGATAACCATTAAATCAATGTAATGATACCGTGATAACCATTAAATCAATATAACAATACCGTGATAACCATTAAATCAATGTAATGATACCGTGATAACCATTAAATCAATGTAACGAGACCATGATAACCATTATATCAATGTAACGATACCGTGATAACCATTAAATCAATTTAACGATACCGTGATAACTATTAAATCAATGTAATGATACCGTGATCACCATTAAATCAATGTAATGATACCATGATAACCATTAAATCAATGTAACGATACCGTGATGACCATTAAATCAATATAACGATACCGAGATAACCATTAAATCAATATAACGATACCGTGATAACCATTATATCAATGTAACGATACCGTGATAACCATTAAATCAATGTAACGATACCATGATAACCATTATATCAATGTAATGATACCGTGATAACCATTATATCAATGTAACGATACCATGATAACCATTAAATCAATGTAACAATACCATGATAACCATTAAATCAATGTAACGATACCGTGATAACCATTATATCAATGTAATGATACCGTGATAACCATTAAGTCAATGTAATGATACCGAGATAACCATTAAATCAATGTAATGATACCGAGATAACCATTAAATCAATGAAACGATACCAAAATAACCATTAAATCAATGTAATGATACCGAGATAACCATTAAATCAATGTAGCGATACCGCGATAACCATTAAATCAATGTAATGATACCATGATAACCATTAAATCAATGTAATGATATCGTGATAACCATTAAATCAATGTAATGATACCGTGATAACCATTAAATCAATATAACGATACCGTGATAACCATTATATCAATGTAACGATACCGTGATAACCATTATATCAATGTAACGACACCGTGATAACCTTTAAATCAATGTAACGATACCGTGATAACCATTATCTTATCATTGAGTCCTAATCAATGTAACGATACCGTGATAACCATTAAATCAATGTAACAATACCATGATAACCATTAAATCAATGTAATGATACCATGATAACCATTAAATCAATGTAACGATACGGAGATAACCATTAAATCAATGTAACGATACCGTGATAACCATTAAATCAATGTAACAATACCGTGATAACCATTAAATCAATGTAACGATACTGTGATAACCATTATCTTATCATTGAGTCCTAATCAATGTAACGATGCCGTGATAACCATTAAATCAATGTAATGATACCATGATAACCATTAAATCAATGTAACGATACCGTGATAACCATTAAATCAATATAACGATACCATATAACCATAAAATCAATATAACGATACCATGATAACCATTAAATCAATAAAACGATACCGTGATAACCACTAAATCAATATAACGATACCGAGATAACCATTAAATCAATGGAATGATACCATGATAACCATTAAATCAATGTAATGATATCGTGATAACCATTATCTTATCATTGAGTCCTAATCAATGTAATGATACCGTGATAACCATTAAATCAATGTAACGATACCGAGATAACCATTAAATCAATGTAATAATACCATGATAACCATTAAATCAATGTAATGATACCGTGATAACCATTAAATCAATGTAATGAAACCATGATAACCATAAAATCAATGTAATGATACCGTGATAACCATTATCTTATCATTGAGTCCTAATCAATGTAACGATACCGTGATAACCATTAAATCAATGTAACGATACCATGATAACCATTAAATCAATGTAATGATACCATGATAACCATTAAATCAATGAAACGATACCAAGATAACCATTAAATCAATGTAATGATACCGAGATAGCCATTAAATCAATGAAACGATACCAATATAACCATTAAATCAATGTAATGATACCATGATAACCATTAAATCAATGTAACGATACCGTGATAACCATTAAATCAATGTAACGATACCGTGATAACCATTAAATAAATATAACAATACCGTGATAACCATTATCTTATCATTGAGTCCTAATGAATGTAATGATACCGTGATAACCATTAAATCAATGTAACAATACCATGATAACCATTAAATCAATGTAATGATACCATGATAACCATTAAATCAATGTAACGATACCGTGATAACCATTAAATCAATATAACAATACCGTGATAACCATTAAATCAATGTAATGATACCGTGATAACCATTAAATCAATGTAACGAGACCATGATAACCATTATATCAATGTAACGATACCGTGATAACCATTAAATCAATTTAACGATACCGTGATAACTATTAAATCAATGTAATGATACCGTGATCACCATTAAATCAATGTAATGATACCATGATAACCATTAAATCAATGTAACGATACCGTGATAACCATTAAATCAATATAACGATACCGAGATAACCATTAAATCAATATAACGATACCGTGATAACCATTATATCAATGTAACGATACCGTGATAACCATTAAATCAATGTAACGATACCATGATAACCATTATATCAATGTAATGATACCGTGATAACCATTATATCAATGTAACGATACCATGATAACCATTAAATCAATGTAACAATACCATGATAACCATTAAATCAATGTAACGATACCGTGATAACCCTTATATCAATGTAATCATACCATGATAACCATTACATCAATGTAACGATACCGAGATAACCATTAAATCAATGCAACGATACCATGACAACCATTATATCAATGTAACGATACCGTGATAACCATTATATCAATGTAATGATATCATGATAACCAATAAATCAATGTAACGATACCATGATAACCATTAAATCAATGTAATGATACCATGATAACCATTAAATCAATGAAACGATACCAAGATAACCATTAAATCAATGTAATGATACCGAGATAGCCATTAAATCAATGAAACGATACCAATATAACCATTAAATCAATGTAATGATACCATGATAACCATTAAATCAATGTAACGATACCGTGATAACCATTAAATCAATGTAACGATACCGTGATAACCATTAAATCAATATAACAATACTGTGATAACCATTATCTTATCATTGAGTCCTAATGAATGTAATGATACCGTGATAACCATTAAATCAATGTAACAATACCATGATAACCATTAAATCAATGTAATGATACCATGATAACCATTAAATCAATGTAACGATACCGTGATAACCATTAAATCAATGTAACGATACCGTGATAACCATTAAATCAATGTAATGATACCGTGAAAACCATTATCTTATCATTGAGTCCTAATCAATGTAACGATACCGTGATAACCATTAAATCAATGTAACGATACCGTGATAGCCATCAAATCAATGTAATGATACCGAGATAACCATTAAATCAATGAAACGATACCAAGATAACCATTAAATCAATGTAATGATACCGAGATAACCATTAAATCAATGTAACGATACCATGATAACCATAAAAAGCAATGTAACGATACCATGATAACCATAAAATCAATATAACGATACCATGATAACCATTAAATCAATGTAACGATACCGTGATAACCATTAAATCAATGTAATGATACCGTGATAACCATTATCTTATCATTGAGTCCTAATCAATGTAACGATACCGTGATAACCATTAAATCAATGTAACAATACTATGATAACCATTATATCAATGTAATGATACCATGATAACCATTATATCAATGTAATGATACCGTGATAACCATTAAATCAATGTAATGATACCGAGATAACCATTAAATCAATGTAATGATACCGAGATAACCATTAAATCAATGAAACGATACCAAGATAACCATTAAATCAATGTAATGATACCGAGATAACCATTAAATCAATGTAGCGATACCGCGATAACCATTAAATCAATGTAATGATACCATGATAACCATTAAATCAATGTAATGATATCGTGATAACCATTAAATCAATGTAATGATACCGTGATAACCATTAAATCAATATAACGATACCGTGATAACCATTATATCAATGTAACGATACCGTGATAACCATTATATCAATGTAACGATACCGTGATAACCATTAAATCAATGTAACGATACCGTGATAACCATTATCTTATCATTGAGTCCTAATCAATGTAACGATACCGTGATAACCATTAAATCAATGTAACAATACCATGATAACCATTAAATCAATGGAATGATACCATGATAACCATTAAATCAATGTAACGATACCGTGATAACCATTAAATCAATATAACGATACCATGATAACCATAAAATCAATATAACGATACCATGATAACCATTAAATCAATATAACGATACCGTGATAACCACTAAATCAATATAACGATACCGAGATAACCATTAAATCAATGTAATGATACCATGATAACCATTAAATCAATGTAATGATATCGTGATAACCATTATTTTATCATTGAGTCCTAATCAATGTAATGATACCGTGACAACCATTAAATCAATGTAACGATACCGAGATAACCATTAAATCAATGTAATAATACCATGATAACCATTAAATCAATGTAACGATACCGTGATAACCGTTAAATCAATGTAATGAAACCATGATAACCATAAAATCAATGTAATGATACCGTGATAACCATTATCTTATCATTGAGTCCTAATCAATGTAACGATACCGTGATAACCATTAAATCAATGTAACGATACCATGATAACCATTAAATCAATGTAATGATACCATGATAACCATTAAATCAATGAAACGATACCAATATAACCATTAAATCAATGTAATGATACCATGATAACCATTAAATCAATGTAATGATACCATGATAACCATTAAATCAATGTAATGATACCGTGATAACCATTAAATCAATATAACAATACCGTGATAACCATTAAATCAATGTAATGATACCGTGATAACCATTAAATCAATGTAACGAGACCATGATAACCATTATATCAATGTAACGATACCGTGATAACCATTAAATCAATTTAACGATACCGTGATAACTATTAAATCAATGTAATGATACCGTGATCACCATTAAATCAATGTAATGATACCATGATAACCATTAAATCAATGTAACGATACCGTGATGACCATTAAATCAATATAACGATACCGAGATAACCATTAAATCAATATAACGATACCGTGATAACCATTATATCAATGTAACGATACCGTGATAACCATTAAATCAATGTAACGATACCATGATAACCATTATATCAATGTAATGATACCGTGATAACCATTATATCAATGTAACGATACCATGATAACCATTAAATCAATGTAACAATACCATGATAACCATTAAATCAATGTAACGATACCGTGATAACCATTATATCAATGTAATGATACCGTGATAACTATTAAGTCAATGTAATGATACCGAGATAACCATTAAATCAATGTAATGATACCGAGATAACCATTAAATCAATGAAACGATACCAAAATAACCATTAAATCAATGTAATGATACCGAGATAACCATTAAATCAATGTAGCGATACCGCGATAACCATTAAATCAATGTAATGATACCATGATAACCATTAAATCAATGTAATGATATCGTGATAACCATTAAATCAATGTAATGATACCGTGATAACCATTAAATCAATATAACGATACCGTGATAACCATTATATCAATGTAACGATACCGTGATAACCATTATATCAATGTAACGACACCGTGATAACCTTTAAATCAATGTAACGATACCGTGATAACCATTATCTTATCATTGAGTCCTAATCAATGTAACGATACCGTGATAACCATTAAATCAATGTAACAATACCATGATAACCATTAAATCAATGTAATGATACCATGATAACCATTAAATCAATGTAACGATACGGAGATAACCATTAAATCAATGTAACGATACCGTGATAACCATTAAATCAATGTAACAATACCGTGATAACCATTAAATCAATGTAACGATACTGTGATAACCATTATCTTATCATTGAGTCCTAATCAATGTAACGATACCGTGATAACCATTAAATCAATGTAATGATACCATGATAACCATTAAATCAATGTAACGATACCGTGATAACCATTAAATCAATATAACGATACCATATAACCATAAAATCAATATAACGATACCATGATAACCATTAAATCAATATAACGATACCGTGATAACCACTAAATCAATATAACGATACCGAGATAACCATTAAATCAATGTAATGATACCATGATAACCATTAAATCAATGTAATGATATCGTGATAACCATTATCTTATCATTGAGTCCTAATCAATGTAATGATACCGTGATAACCATTAAATCAATGTAACGATACCGAGATAACCATTAAATCAATGTAATAATACCATGATAACCATTAAATCAATGTAATGATACCGTGATAACCATTAAATCAATGTAATGAAACCATGATAACCATAAAATCAATGTAATGATACCGTGATAACCATTATCTTATCATTGAGTCCTAATCAATGTAACGATACCGTGATAACCATTAAATCAATGTAACGATACCATGATAACCATTAAATCAATGTAATGATACCATGATAACCATTAAATCAATATAACGATACCGTGATAACCATTATATCAATGTAACGATACCGTGATAACCATTAAATCAATGTAACGATACCATGATAACCATTATATCAATGTAATGATACCGTGATAACCATTATATCAATGTAACGATACCATGATAACCATTAAATCAATGTAACAATACCATGATAACCATTAAATCAATGTAACGATACCGTGATAACCCTTATATCAATGTAATCATACCATGATAACCATTACATCAATGTAACGATACCGAGATAACCATTAAATCAATGCAACGATACCATGACAACCATTATATCAATGTAACGATACCGTGATAACCATTATATCAATGTAATGATATCATGATAACCAATAAATCAATGTAACGATACCATGATAACCATTATCTTATCTGTAGTCTGTATATAGAATGAGTCCCCTGTAGTCTGTACATAGAGTGAGTCCCCTGTAGTTTGTATATAGAGTGAGTCCCCTGTATATAGAGAGAGTCCCCTGTAGTCTGTTTATAGAGTGAGTCCCCAGTAGTCTGTACATAGAGTGAGTCCCCAGTAGTCTGTATATAGAGTGAGTCCCCTGTAGTTTGTGTATAGAGTGAGTCCCCTGTATATAGAGTGAGTCCCCTGTAGTCTGTATATAGAGTGAGTCCTCTGTAGTCTGTATATACAGTGAGTCCCTTGTAGTCTGTACATAGAGTGAGTCCCCTGTAGTCTGTATATAGAGTGAGTTCCTTGTAATCTGTACATAGAGTGAGTCCCCTGTAGTCTGTATATAGAGTGAGTCCCCTGTAGTCTGTATATAGAGTGAGTCCCCTGTATATAGAGTGAGTCCCCTGTAGTCTGTATTTAGAGTGAGTCCCCTTTAGTCTGTATATAGAGTGAGTCCCCTGTAGTCTGTATTTAGAGTGAGTCCCCTGTCTATAGAGTGAGTCCCCTGTAGTTTGTATATAGAGTGAGTCCCCTGTCTATAGAGAGAGTCCCCTGTAGTCTGTTTATAGAGTGAGTCCCCTGTAGTCTGTATGAAGAGTGAGTCCCCTGTAGTCTGTATATAGAGTGAGTCCCTTGTAGTCTGTACATAGAGTGAGTCCCCTGTAGTCTGTATATAGAGTGAGTCCCCTGTAGTTTGTATATAGAGTGAGTCCCCTGTATATAGAGTGAGTCCCCTGTAGTCTGTATATAGAGTGAGTCCCCTGTAGTCTGTATATAGAGTGAGTCCTCTGTAGTCTGTATATAGAGTGAGTCCCCTGTAGTCTATATATAGAGTGAGTCCCCTGTATATAGAGTGAGTCCCCTGTAGTCTGTATATAGAGTGAGTCCCCTGTACTCTGTATATAGAGTGAGTCCCCTGTAGTCTGTCTATAGAGTTAGTCCCCTGTATATAGAGTGAGTCCCCTGTAGTCTGTATATAGAGTGAGTCCCGTGTATATAGAGTGAGTCCCCTGTAGTTTGTATATAGAGTGAGTCCCCTGTAGTCTGTTGATAGAGTGAGTCCCCTGTAGTCTGTACATAGAGTGAGTCCCCTGTAGTCTGTATATAGAGTGAGTCCCCTGTAGTCTGTATATAGAGTGAGTCCCCTGTATATAGAGTGAGTCCCTTGTAGTCTGTATATAGAGTGAGTCCCCTATAGTCTGTATATAGAGTGAGTCCCCTGTAGTCTGTATATAGAGTGAGTCCTCTGTAGTTGTATATAGAGTGAGTCCCCTGTATATAGAGTGAGTCCCCTGTAGTCTGTATATAGAGTGAGTCCTCTGTA